>NC_056592.1:3992117-4132117 GCF_018340385.1 Cyprinus carpio
GAGTTTGTTTCTGCATGGGATTTGGAGAAATGGAGCATTCCATCACTTGCTCAGCTTCTCAGCTCCTCTGCAGTGAATGGGTGCCGTCAGAATGAGAGTCCAAACAGCTGATAAAAACATAACAAGTAATCCACACCTCTCCAATCCATCATTCACTGATGGTCTGGATTGGTGTGGATTACTTCTGGATTATTGTGATGTTTTTATCAGCAGTTTGGACTCTCATTCTGACGGCACCCATTCACTGCAGAGGAGCTGAGCAAGTGATGGAATGCTACATTTCTCCAAATATGGTGAGCAAATTTTTGGCAAATTTTCATTTCTGGGTGAACTTTCCCTTTAAGTGTGTTTTCTGTTCCATCTCCTCCAGCGGGAATCGTTCGTCTAAGACGTTTAAGCCGAAGAAGAATATTCCCGAAGGTTCTCATCAGTATGAGCTGCTCAAACATGCTGAAGCCACGCTGGGCAGTGGGAACCTGCGGATGGCCGTCGTGCTTCCTGACGGAGAAGATCTGAATGAATGGGTGGCCGTCAACAGTAAGAACCAAGAGTGACATCATATTTATTAATTATCCCCACACCCACAAACTGATTCATTTGTTCTGTTTCTAGTGTGTTTTGTTATTGCACATGGTTTTCCCGTTTCTCTCTATGTGTTCAGTTGCTTTTCTCATTTCCTTCTTAACAACTTTGACCCTTGACCTATTGATGACACCAAACCGGACCCATCCTGTCCTGACCGATCACCCAGTCTGTCCCGAGAGACGCAGTGTCCATTGCAAAATTACTAACACACCTCCCCCAACATGCATGGGATCCAATAGTCTGAGACTTCTAGTGAAAGAAGACTTTCTTTTGCAATTTATAAAATTTGTCAAGAAAAATGAGGATAATCATCATTGTGGAAAGTTTTAAAAATGAATATGGCTTTCACGATTGTCTTAGTATATCATTTGTCTTTCTAATGACGTCAACACCGGAACTGGCAGGAACAAAACCTAATGATCATGTGCTCCAGCATGATTGCCAAGCAGCTTGCCACATTACTACCATATTAAAATGATAGATTTGTGTAGATTCAAAAGACTAAAACTTGTAGGTTTAAATGAAACAAACGATTTAATATGTGGTCTCAGATTTTTTTTGTTTTTTTATCAAACTGTAACGTATGTCTGACTCTGTTTTACTGTAAATATAGCAGTCATTAATTTTCAAGGTGGTTAAACAAACTAGAACTTCTGATTGTGCACAAAATAATAAAGGCATTAAATGTTTCTGTTTGGTTGTTTCTGCAGCGGTGGATTTCTTTAACCAGATTAACATGCTTTACGGCACCATCACGGATTTCTGCTCGGAGGACAGCTGTCCGGTCATGTCTGCAGGACCAAAGTGAGTGTGTACGGACAGTGAGGAATGAATGATTGTGTCTCTGTATTACTTATCTCTCTCCCTTTAGATACGAGTATCACTGGGCAGATGGGACCAACATTAAGAAGCCTATAAAGTGCTCGGCTCCCAAGTACATTGATTATCTGATGACGTGGGTTCAAGACCAGCTGGATGACGAGACCCTGTTTCCTTCTAAAATAGGTACCTGCTGCAGAGATATTTTAATTTAATTGAGATACTAATAAAAATTGTTTTTTTTGTGGTGTGTATATATATATATATATATCTCCGTCTCACCTGTCCAGGTGTCCCCTTCCCCAAGAACTTCATGTCTGTGGCCAAGACCATCCTGAAGCGTTTGTTCAGAGTTTATGCTCATATATATCATCAACACTTTGACGCGGTCATGCAGCTTCAGGAGGAAGCTCACCTCAACACGTCTTTCAAACACTTCATCTTCTTTGTACAGGTGCTGTCACTGCTTTAGTCTTATTATGAACGTGTTTAAAAGTGCCTGCACAAGCAATAAACCACAAGAGGTATTTCAGAGTCCCTAAAACATGGCTTAAAGTGGCTTATATCTTTTATTATAATGGCAGCAATAACAATCTGATAGCAATTAATAATCAAAATAACTAAGTTATTAGTCTAAATGTAGGCTTCTTACAGTTGTCAAGCAACTTGCTGCATTTAATATAGTATTCAATTGATATGGGATCAGCAGTTTGTGTGTATTGTCTGTTTTACAAAAACTTGAAACGGGGCTCTGAACTAATCCAGTTATTGTAGAGGTAGAGCTATCTGTAAAAATGTTTTTGTGATGGTCATAAATTTATGTTTTAGCTGTTGCATTGCTCATCTAACTAAATTGAAATGGACTCTTAACTGAAACAATTGGAAGAAATTAATACTTTTATTCATGATGGATGCATTAAAATGATCAAAAGGGACAGTAAAGACATTTATATGGTTACAAAAGATTTCTTTAACTAAATGCTGCTTGGTTTCCGCAATAATATTAAGCAGCACAACTGTTTTTAACATTGATGATAATAAGAAATGTTTCTTGAGGAGCAAATCAGCATATTAGAATGATTTCTGAAGGATCTTGTGACACTGAAGACTGGAGTAATGATGCTGAAAATTCAGCTTTGCATCACAAGAATCAATTACATTTTACAATATATTCAAATAGAAAATAGTTATATTAAATTGTAAAATATTATTTTTTTGATCAAATTAATGCAGCCTTGGTGAGATCAAAAGAGACTTTCTTTCAATAACAAAAGAGACTTCTTACCAAAACAATGCTAAACTTATGAACTGTATTGTAGTTTTCATGTTCTTGAATTTTAAATTCAATTTATTTGGTACATTTTCAGGAGTTTAACTTGATCGACCGTAAGGAGCTGGTGCCTCTTCAAGATCTCATTGAGAAGCTCACAACAAAAGACAGATAAACTGAGACAAGGAGGGGAAAAGAAGTTAACAATGAAGAAACCGTGATCCTGCTCTCTCTTCTGACTCTCTCTTCTATCTTTTGCTTTGTACAGATGATTTTAACCCCGTAGCACTGCTAGGCGAACCGTAGTGAAGTGAAGGAACGGCACAATACTAATATTTCTAAATGCATCAAACCTGATTTTCGGCATTTGATGACAAAATGATGCCTGGATGAAATGGTTGCATATGATTTTAATCACATTATTGGTTGAGTTCGGTCACTGAAACTGAACTTGTACAGACTACAGGGATCCGGTATGGTGCCCGTGTTAAAGCAGTGAATAGGTGATTCGCTTTCTTTGACCAGTGTGAATGTTAAAGGCTGTTTGATTCTTTAATTCTGTAATCCTGACGGCAAAAAAGATGGAGTTAAATAGCTTAAGTCGGTTTTCCTATGCAATAATGATCTTGTTATTTGTCCTCACTGATGTTACTGGACAAAATTGTTGTTTGAAGTTCATATCTGAGAAATAAATATATTTCATATTTAATATAGGTCACTATGAAGTATTTTAGCCAGGTTTTCAATAATAAATATGAAGTGTGCATGCTGGGATTGCTGCTTTGTTGGACCCAGATGGCTGATGGGAAGTGTTGGCTTATGCCATGCGTCAAAGAGACGAAAAGAAATGTATGATGACAGCTCAGAGTCTCTGATAAGATATTTGTTTGCACAAGCCACTGCTGTGTCAGTTTTTATTTTTATTTTATTTTTATTTCTTTTCTTTTCTTTTTTTTTTGTCATAAAGCATTGGATTCGTGCAACTGGGTTGCCAAACTTTCCTTAAATATTTAAACCTGTTGAATTATTAAAGTGTTTTAGTTGTACCCATTTGAAATATATTTACTCATAAAGTCAGTACAGTTCTGAAATATTCAGTACAATGATGAATTTAGCTTTATTGTTAGGTTGTATTAGTTGTTAAGGTTAGAAACATTCAGCATTCGGTTCTGAAGTGAATGATTGTGGGCTTTTCTTCTCTACCTCCATTTTATCCTGTTTTTCATCTCCGTTCTTCTATTAACATTTAAAAATCCTTAGATTTACGTTCCTTTGGACATTTTGATGTTATTCTTATTGTTTCACGAATGTAATAGTTTTACTTCTAATGGTTTGGACTGTGCCATAGTGTAAAAGTGCCAGCCGCTGATTAATATCAGACAGATGTGAAGTATTTATAAAGCTTTTTGTCACTTAAATGAGAATATATTTTCCCTGAACTGTAAAATAATTACGGTAGATTAAATATGTAAATACATGCATATGATTTACTGATATTGTTCTAGTTTACATGAATTAAAAAAAACTAACTGATGTTATTTTTGCTGTACATAAAGCAAATAAAATCCTTCTCTAAACATTTTATGTATATGTTTTTTTTTATATTTATATATAATATGTTCTGCATGTGTGCGTAAAATGAAACTTTACAGTTAAAGTAACTTAATATTGTTTATTGTTTTTATAAACTACTATAAATTATTATTATTTTTTTGAATAGCCATTCGTTCTCATGTGAATTGTTTTTTAAAGTGGTGTTTATGAGGTTTGAGAGCAGCTGTTTCCGGTGGGAGGAGCTTGACGTTTAAGCGCCAGGATTAAATGTTCCGCCTGTTTCTCTGCTAACTGACTGTAACTGTACCAAGTGTTATTGTACATTTCTGCAATATTGCATGAAGATAAAATGTCTCCCATTGCCAAAAGAGCCTGTCCCAGTCCTCTGAACGACAGTCTGGAGAAAAGACTGAAACGCATCTCCATTGAAGGAAACATTGGTAAGTCATTCGGTGTTTTTTGTCAGTACTGTAAGCATATTTCATTGCTGGACATATCCATTGAATGCTATAAATCCAGCTTTTATAAGGTTAAAATTGCTTTTCACAGAGGTTTATGCTAATACGATTACAGTTCTGACTTTATGAAGAAAATAAATATTTATTGATATATCCTGTTTCAAGACGACCTTGACGTTGACGAACATTTCCTGTTTTTATTATTATATTTATTATATTATTATGTATTATTTATTATTATTTTTTATTGCAATAATAAACAACAAAGATTACAGTACCTACAAAACAAACAGTAAAAAAAAACAGTACGTACAAAACATACAAAATACATTTCAATAATAAACTACTTATGGATTAATAGATAATAGAGAAAAAATATATAATATAAAAATTCTTAAGAAATGGACAGGAAAAAAAGAGGGCACACAAATAAAGATACAAGTATATTAGGGAAAAATCTGAAATATGACACAAGTTCTAGATGTTTTTATAGCTTTCTTGTTAACACGTTTTATTTTATTAATCTTTTGTTTTTTTTTTTTTTTTTTTGTATTTATTTGTTTTTTGCAAATATTTGTTTTAATGCATATTTTACAAATATTTGTTTTAATGCATATTTTACAAATATTTGTTTTAATACATATTCTGCATATTAAAAGCTTGCATTTTTCTTTTTTAAAATCTAAAAATAGTGTCAGAAAATAGCGGAAGTTGGGTTGTCAGTAGTCTATAAACATCATTTTAACGAGATTAAATATTATTACCCTTTTCTAACAAATGTCTATCGTTTATTCTTGTAATGTTTATTAACGTGTTTAAATATGATTTTCCTGTTCTAGCCGCGGGTAAATCCACTTTTGTTCGCCTGCTGGATGAACATGATCGAGAATGGGAGGTAGTACCGGAACCCATCGCTAGATGGTGCAATGTACAAACTCACCACAACGAGCACGAGGTACAGTCAAAAATACTGTAAACATAACCAGTATACACATTTTATATTGTAATATAACAAAAAATTATTTACGACCGCCCAAAATGTATTAAAAATGAATTCACTCATAAAATCTGTATGAATGTCTTATTAGAGAACAAAATGTCAACACAAGTGGTGTTTATTTTTAAGAGAGTCAGCACCAACACCCTTTTCAAGCACTTTTCTGTTGAAAGTAATTCCCAGCGTGGCTCATTTCTGAGTGCAGATGGCACTTGCTTTGATGTTTTGACATTTAGACAGAAGTATCAATATTTTTGTGGTCACTGTACGCTACATGTTTACAGCATTGTCTGAGAATGATAAGCAGGCCTGTAATCCAGCGCTGGCTCTGGCAAACACTGTCTCCTCTGGGAATCAGCAGATGGTTTAGTCCTCAACAGCTGAGCACTCCACTAGAACAGAGCTGCTGCTTCACACACTTACTACTGAGAAATACACTCTCAGATCAATTGGAGTTCATGTCTCTCTTTTAAAAGTGTTTCAAGAGGCTGGTGTTTATATCTGTGACTTACGCTGGACATGAAAGGCATCTGACCCATTACTGAAGTGTCAATTAAACCTATATTAGCATTTTCGTTTTCTAAATGTCACTGTCCCCTTGTCCCCATCTTATGAATTTCTGTCTGGAATTGACATACACATATTCAATGCCTAACAAATGTAGTAACGTGTGTGTGTTCGTTCAGGAGTTGACTGACTCTCAGAAGAGCGGAGGGAACGTGCTGCAGATGATGTACGAGAAGCCCGAGCGCTGGGCCTACACCTTCCAGAGCTACGCCTGCATGAGCCGCGTCCGCTCGCAGATCAAATCCACCAACGGGAAACTGCGAGAGGCCGAGAATCCCGTGCAGTTCTTCGAACGATCCGTGTACAGTGACAGGTAGATCGCACCTGGTGTTTATATCCGTTAGCATCTGAAATGCATCGCTTCCTTTCGTTGATGAAGGGTCTGTGATCTTTACACAACCGTCATTATGTCAAAAAGTCAAATAAATAGAAATATCAGCTAATTGGCTTACTTTAACACTTTGATTGGTGTGTTGCAGGTACATCTTTGCCTCTAACCTCTATGAAAGCGAGTGTGTGAATGAAACCGAGTGGGCGATCTATCAGGACTGGCACAGCTGGCTGCATAAGCAGTTTGGGAAGCACATCGAGCTGGACGGCATCATTTACCTGCGGGCAAAACCAGAAGTATGAACACAAACCCAGATGGGGCCTTTAAAGTGATTCCGCTGTGCTGTGAAAGAGTAAACAAGATGATTTTGTGTTATAGAGGTGTTTGGAGCGATTGCATTTGAGAGGAAGAGACGAGGAACAGGGAATTCCATTGGAATATCTGGAGAAACTCCACTATAAACATGAAAGCTGGTTACAGCACAGGACTATGAGGTAACACACACACACACACACACACACACACACACACACGCACACTACAAACACCAGCCATTATAATGTCTTCACTCATATAAGTACCAAAGTATCACTATGTTTGACATCCTTATAAAAAAGTTGTTTATGTAAATTAATATAAATCTCAATACATTATTATACATTTATTCATTAATAAATATTATGATAAATATATTTATATGTAAAAAAAAATAAAATTTTTAATAAATTAATTTAAATTAAGATATTAGATGAAGTATTTAAAACACAAAAATTATATTAACATATATAAAATATATAAACGAGATAATACAAAAATGTATTATTATATACACATATATAATTTTTTATTTATTAATTTACATTAAGATATTAGATGTAACGAGATAATACAAAAATGTATTATTATATATTGTTATGTATATGTATTTATGTATAGATGTTATGTATAGTTTACCTCTATGTTAATATATATTATGAAAATATATAATTGAAAATTTATATTATCCTTAAAGTAAAAAAAAATGAATTTTATTAATTTACATTTAGCTGATGATACAAAAATATATTATTGAAAAATATATCCTTAAAGTAAAAAAAACAATTTTTTTATTAATTTACATTTAGATTTTTTGTTAATTTTTTTTAACTATTAAATATAAGGTAATGTCATGTAAATATATAGGTATATGTAATATAAAAAATATATAAATATAAATTATATCTAATATAATATATATATATGACAACAAAAATGTGTTTAATATGTGTTTACTATATATATATAATTTTAATTAATTAATTAATTAATTAATTATTATAAATATATAAAAAATAAAATATATTAAATAAAAAAATAAAAAATTAAGTAAGATAAAAAAAATTTTAGTTTTTTTTAAATTAATTAATTAATTATTATAAATATATAAATTATACACCCTCATTGTGTGCAGTATGGAGTTTGAGTATCTGAATGAAGTGCCGGTTCTTACCCTGGATGTCAATGACGATTTTAAAGACAACAAGATCAAGTGTGCTGATATGATCGAGAAGGTATGACACACGCAGAAAAAACAGTGTTTTTTTTACTCGCCCTCATTGTGTTTGGTGATTCTTGGAATGACACGAGGGTGAGTAAATTATGAATTTACATTTTTGCAATAAGTTAATCTAGCATATCACCCAGAGCATGTGTTGAGTTTGTAAAAAGTGGCGGAACTAAAGTTGCATCTTATGATGAGGGTGCAATACAGGGACCATTATATACTCTAGAAATTGCATGTTATACATGGTTTATACTTTAGACACACACATGTTGTAGCTTCATACATATCATACCCACTAATACCATACCCCATCATGCACATAGAAGCTTTACACAGTAATAAATGTATTAAATTGAAATATGAGGACAGTTTCAAAAAGTTGATTTAATATATTTTTTGTCTTCCCAGGTGAAAGAATTTCTGAGCACCCTGTGATTATGACAAGAAAGGTGCACGTTGGACAGAATAATTTAACTTTTTTTGTATTTACTTTTTAAAACTATGAACTTTTGTGTGTGAATGTAGTGTGCATTTACTGCTTATCAATGTTTTTGTAATTTAAAGTTGTTTACTTCTTATTAATTAAATAATAAAAAAATATGACCTATATTTCTTTTGAAGAACAAATACAAGTCTTCTGCTCACCATTTGATCAGAAATACAGTAAAATCAGTAATATTGTGAAATATTACAATTTAAAATAACTGTTTTCTATGTTAATATATTGTAAAATGTAATTTGTTCCTGTGATCAAAGCTGAATTTTCAGCATTACTCCAGTCTTCAGTGTCACCTGATCCTTCAGAAATCATTCTAATATGATGATTTGCAGCTCAAGAAATATTTCGTAGTACTCAGTGTTGAAAACAGCTGTGCTGCTTCATATTTTTGTGAAAACTGACATTTTTCAGGACTTTTTGATGAGTATAAAGTTTGAAAGAACAATCATTTGTAACATTATAAATGCCTTTACTGTCACTTTTGATCAATTTAATGTATCCTTGCTGAATAAATATATATATAGAGATTTGATCTCTCTGATCCCAACTTTTGAATGGTAGTGTATATATATTCAACAACTGTGTTTATTCAAAGCATTCTTTGTGTGGCTTTAATGGAATAGTTAACCCAAAATCAGCTGAATCATCATTTACATTCCCTCATGTCTTTTCAAGCCCGTATGCTGGAGCTGCATGAGGGAGAGTGAACACAGAGTTTTTGGGAAAGCTGTTCCTGTAAATGAGCGCAGGTGTGTGCTGATATTCCTGAACGGCCAGTTGGTGGCGTAGTTCTACAGCGCTTTAGAAACAATACAAGAAACCTGTGCTATTCCTTGAATTTTAAGTCATCTTTTCATGTCGTAAATTCTAAAGAACGGAGCTATTCACAACCATTACTCGTGATAAGTACATAACTTTTTCATGAGATATGTGAAACTTGAACTGGATGACATTCCTGGAGTTTTTCTAAATGATTTGGAACATTCTAAATGTTGAATATTGTATGTGCAATTATCAGGTGCTCAAGAATCATGTTTATTTTTAAGGGTTTCATGGTTATGTAAATGTAATCAAAGCAATCAAGGAAAAGTCATGGTATTTCTGATATACTTAAATTCATATTGCTAATCATTAAAGATTGATTGAAGTCATGTTACACAGCTTTTATGACACTTTCATGCTTCACCTCATCGTAATTCCTTACCAAAAAGTAGTATACTTCAAGTTTATTTTATTAAGTATACTTAAGAAAAATTAAATTATACCACTAAACATACATTATGTATCAAATAAAAAAATATCAGTGTTCTATAGTAGTATACTTGTAAGTGTACTGTTTCAGTACTCCTTGGGACTAAATTGACCCACTTTCTAGTTTATGAAAGTATACCTTTACGTATACTTTAAGTATAACAGTAGCAAACTTTGAGTAAGCAACTAGTTTACCTCTATGTTTGTAGTTTGTAATTATACTAATCAATTATACTAAAAGTGAACTTATATGTATACTGATAGTTTACTAATTAAATACTTTGTTCACTTTGAAGTATAGTCTCAGTAAACTACTAGTTTATATTGCAAGTATACTCAAGTTTTCTTTAAGTGAACTTTACATTATACTTTAAGTAAACTACTATGTCCCTGTTTAGGTTTTAATTTGTATATATTTTGTTATATGAATATCTGAACATACAAAACACCCAAAGAAAGAACAGAGTATCTGCTTGTAAACAAAAACATTGTATTCTAGCTTCATGCATTCTTTTTTTTTAAAAACACTTTAATGTGGGTAAGT
Source organism: Cyprinus carpio (assembly GCF_018340385.1). NCBI lineage: Eukaryota > Metazoa > Chordata > Actinopteri > Cypriniformes > Cyprinidae > Cyprinus > Cyprinus carpio. The sequence goes on from NC_056592.1 coordinate 4,002,536, forward strand.
TTCATAAAAAAATAAAGTAATAACATTTTGAACAAAAAGCTGAAAAAAGACTATGAATTGGATTCAGAATGATGATCAAGACATAGATGGAGTCAATCAACACCCCAAAGCTTGACTGTAATTATTACCTCTTCATCGGTCGACACTTTATTCCATAACGTTACAGTTTTGATGCTGTTTCATGTCAGATGATAGTGTTAGATTACATGTGTTAGTATCTGTTGTTTCTTTTTCTTCCTCACTTGTGCTTTCTTTTTTTTTTTTTGGAAATTCTGTACAGAAGATGTGTACTAGCACCCTCTACCGTATAACAATGAAAACACGGATTCTAGGAGCACAAGTATAGCTCAAATATATTTAGACTTTTTGTAAGTATAAGCCAAGTATACTTAAATGTAATTTTAAGTATATTTCTGAGGAGTACATAAAGCCCATTTCTGAGAAGTACATAAAAAGTAAACTAAAAGCATACTTTCCTATTTTTAGTTTAAAAGAAATAGACTAATAGTACACTTGAATAAACTACTTTTTCGTAAGGGAATGTATGATTATATATATATGTATATACATCATGTGTAATATTTGTTATGTATGTATTTATGTTAACACAGGCTATATATTGCTTGCTAAAGTCATGTTACAATGCATAAAAATAACTTTTATGACACTTAAGCATATTTCATTGAATGTAAATGCTGTTTAGATTGCAGAGAGGCCGAATGTTTCCTAACTCTGAACTGCAGTATTTTTCAGATGTATTCAGACTGTCTACTTGTGTGTTTTGGTGCGCATGCAGGTATTCACTGTTGCATCTCACATGCTGTCCTCTTGTGTCTCATCCTCCCACTGCTGCGTCACGCTGGAGGAGGGCGAGATCTTTAAATATGGAACAAGACTCAAGACGAGCGCGACGCGGGCAACGTGGAGCGTTTTCCGACGGGACGCAGAGAGTTCGTGAGCCTGTTGCGTTATGACTGCTGGAGAGACTGAATGTACTGTAGTTAGTAGAAGCAGCAGCAGCGAATTATCTCTGGCTCCAGATAAACAGAAGTGAGTCTGTGTATGTGTTCATGCTTTTACGCATCCAGACACGCTGAACTTGGAGCGAATTCGTACTTGCGCATATTTTGAAAGTGTTTTTGAAGCCTGGACGCACTTTAATTCAGCGGAGGAGAAGAAAGCGCGTCTCCGGGAGAACAGGACGCGCACGGCACGCTCAACATGAGCGACAAAAACAAGTGAGTACTTTTATTTGCATGTTCTGTTTCCAGTCGAGATCGTTTGGGTCTCCATGAGTGGGTCGAGAATAGCCCTCCCACCCTGGATCTGTCATGCTTCTTCACCAAAAAGTAAAGGTGTAACAGTATCCTTCAGGACAGAGCAACAGATCTGCTCCGAGTCTGCGGTCAGGGCTTCAAGTTTCAGGGACGGAGGTTATTATCTATTAAAGACATTAAACTGGGCATTTGCATATGTTTACAGCTCACGACCATCCTTGATGTTCAAACTTCATAATGGTTTCTTATACTCTTAATAGGTTCTAACAAGAACCACAAATAAACTCTTAAAAATAAATATATATATATTTTTTTTATTTGGCATCTATGGTTCCAAAAAAGAACCATTAACATCCATGGAACCTTTCCATTGCACTAATGTTTTTTTTAGAGTTCTTTAGATGTTCTTCACTCTAGTTTCACTCTAGTTAAATTTCTTTGGGGAACCTGAAATGTTTCATTTATGGTTCTCTTTTGGATTCTTTATTTTTAAAAGTGTAGGAGAGCAATTTGAGGCTCTACAGAGAACTTTTTATTCTTCAGTTCTTTGAAACATCTGTGAACTTGGCGCTTCAGAGCCCAGAAATCAATAGGCTGAACCTTAGAGAGCCAAAAAGCGTTCTTGATCAACAACAAAAACCAAAACAGTTTGTTTAATTCGATCAGAGAACCTATTTAGGTCACTTTTTATTAGAAAAATATGTATTTTAGAGCTGAAAGGCTCCCCAAAGAACTATATAGTAACTCAAGAACCACCCCAAGAATCAAAACTGGTTCTTGACTGAAGAAGAAGAACCTGCTATGAAACATCAAGAGCTTTTTGGCTCTCTGAAGAATCAAATCATTCTTGAACCAGTTCTCTTAGTACTGAGAACATTTTAGTAATCTAAAGAACCCTTTGCGCAATTGAAATATTCCAAGGATGTTAAAGGTTCTTCATTGAACCAAAGATGCCAATAAAGAACCTTTATTTTTAAAAGTCTATAGCAAGTTGATGGTTCTTTGCTGAACCCAAGAACCACCTTTTTTTTTAACTGAATTAAATATCTAATGGGGTCTCCAGAGGCCGTTAGTAGGGGGTTCCACCGCCGACTCATGATGTATGATGCAGTTCACTCTTTTCATTCTAATGTTACTGCCAAGTCATGCAGCTTTAAGTCGCCCTCTTTACAGGTTCCCTGAAGCCGCGGCTTGAGCGGTCAATGTAATCTTTTTCCAAGAAGCTCCTGTCAAAACCAATTAGCTCCTTAGCGTCCAGAAGCAATGCTTGCGTCGCTTATCGTTCCAGAAACCGGTGGCTGGATATAATGCAGGGGATTTGATCTCTTTTTAGTTCAGTGCAGCATGTGCAGTCATAATAAAAGAGCCAGCTGCCTGCAGGGATCAGATTTTTTTGACCAATGGGACTCTTTAGACGTGAGTGGATGGATCACGTGTCTGCTTTCTTATGCAGTGCTAAGGACAGATTGAAGTTTAAGTTTTCATCTAATAATTATATATTATTTTCACTAGTTTTATTTTATTTTAACAAAACTTAGTTCCAAAGACTTTTTAAAATATTTAATCTAATATTTATTTATTTTGGCTTTATTTTCATTACTGGACATTTTTTACTTGTGTTTGATGACACCATTGTAATTAAAAGTAGTGCGATACTGAATCTTTCACAATGTAAAGCTGTCAAAGGATCCCCCCACACCTGGAAGAACTAAAATAGCAGGGATTTCTTAAGAAATTGTATAATTTTTTTCCTCATTCCTGTTCTGGACACACATAGGTTTAACTGTCTCTATGTGTACGAGACCATTGCATAATCGATCGCTCTCACCTGTTGAGCTATGTGACTGCCCTTTCCCCTTCCGTTGACTGTCTGACGCACACAGACAGCACACAGCTTCCTGCTGTTTAGTGTCACCTGTGCAGGTATTTTGAAAGGAGCTTTCATAGGAAGATAAGTGGAAAATGCAGAGTCACAGTGGAATGTCCTCAGTAGACTCTGCCCTCAGATATGCTCTCCATGGCTCCTGATATCTCTATTCTTCTCCTTGAGACTAAGGTCATCTGTGAATGATGGACAGGAGCGACCCTGAGCCTGCTGGGATACAATAGCGATACGCTGTGTTCTGAAACAGGAAGATTTATGTATCAGACTGGATCTACTATACGTGAACTTGAAGCTAGAGGTTTTGATGCAGACCTGCTGGTTTCACACGTCTGTGGTGATAAATTCATGATTTAAAGTCAACCTGTATTCAAAACTGCCAAAATTCTTAAAAACATGTACTTATTGTGCGTGATTCATCAATGCATGCAGGAAAAAAGAAGTTTAATAATGTCACGACTTGCTTTGAAACTAATTTCATTTTCAGATGATGTCATCTAGGCCAAGTAGGTAGGGAAAATTGTTAACCAATAGCAAAATAGCTATTTAAACATTGTTTTAGGCTGATGTTGTAAGTAATGCAGCCTTTATCTAGCAACCAGTCGAAGCTTTCATTTTATTGATATTAGTATTATTTATTTACTATTGTAGTATTTAATAATGGTTTTGATGAATGATGAATCATAAGCTTTTGTTTTTATATTTTTCTTTTTTCTTTTAATTTTAGTGCAAGTTTTAGTGTGAGTTTTGGCAGGGGCGATGCACAAGATTCCGGGCCCTATGCATAGGCAGTCCTGATGGGCCCCATTTGGGGCCCTGGTAATCAGTACTGGTTTTACCCCCAGTCCAACGCCCCTGAGTTTTGGTTATTTCATGTAATTTGTGATAAAAAAAAAATAAAAAAACTATATATATAAATATATATATATATATTTGTTTTTTAGCTTTAATTGTAGTACTTCAACTTCAGTTAGTTGCCAAGGTAATATTTAATTTTTTTAAGTTTACATTTTTAATCTCCAATATATATCAGATATAATAATATATTAAATATTTAACATATTTTTTGTTTTATTTTATAATTTTTATTTTATTTTCAACTTTATTTTAATTACTGGAAATACGTTTTATTAGTTTTACGTTTTAGTTAACAATAATAACACTGGTTAGCATTAATTTTATTCATTTTATTATGTTATGGCAACAGTAACAAATAATAGATCAATATGCTTTCATAGAGATGTTCTGGAGACTGAACTTGACTCTTTTTTGACTATCCAGTCAATTCCTGATCAAATCAAGTCTCATTTTTTTCTCATTAAATATCCTGTTTCACTCATAAATATTGCATTATGGAAGTACACTGGGTTGCGACTGCCATTTGATGTTGACCTTAAATCAATGATTTGTCATTTTGTTTAACCCCTTAATGTCTCAGCCTGAAATTTCAGATTAGTTCTTGTCTTGAAATCAGCGCTGTGTTCCTCTTCAGCAGTCTGAGTTTGTCACAGTAAGGAGCTTGTTGTTGGCCAGCTGTCTCTTGCAGACATGTGGTTTGGCGTTTGGAAGTGTTTAATTACTGTGTGTTTAGGATTGCCTCACAGATATTCACTGATGAAATGACGCGTGCTGAAGTGTGTGGAATCCATCTAGAGTTTCTGTGCAAGATGACCAGAGGATTGTAAAAGTATTTTACCATTTCATTTGTCTTTTAGATGAGGGATTGTAACTCTTTTATGACCCCGGGACCCCAAATGCTTGATGTTCTCTGCACTCTCTGTATAATCTTCAGTAAAGCTGTAAAATCACTCATAATGTTAACATACATTTAATTATGATAAACGAGTGTTGACCTAGTTGTTGACTACTATTGGGCCACCGAATTGTGTGACAGAAAGAGTTAAATGTTATATCTGTTTAATGATATTTTGCACTGTAGAAACAACCAAATGATATAACGGCTGTTTTTAGCCATTAACCACATTTTCTGTTCACAAATTTCTGTTTTATATGTATATGAAACATACAGAAAGTTGTTTAAAATAATTTAAAATGAATTATTAATAATTTAAAATAATACATTTTTATAATTTTGAAAGAAATATATGTAAATGAACCATATAGAAATGTAATATTTTATTTTATTAATTGTATTTCTTTAAAATTAATGTGATTGATACAAATAAATGTGTTTATATACAACATATAGTAATTATAAAATAATCTAAATTTTATTTCTAAAGATCATTTTAAAGAAATATATGTATGAGACATGTATAGAATGATTAAAAAATCAATTTTTATTTATAAATGTAATTTTAAAGATAAATGTGTGTATAAACAACATATAGAAATGATAAAAAAATCTTATTTTAGTTTTTAAATGGCATTTTAAAGAAATATGTGTTTACATACAACATTGAAATTTCTTTATAATGATAAGAAATCTACAGTTTTTTAAACACCATATATATAATGTGTGTGTATAATATATAAAATTATATATTCAAAAAAAAAAAATATATAGATGATATAAATGCATTTCTAAAAGGAAATGTCTCTGTTTTAAATGCAGTATCAGTCTACAGACTCCCTTACAGGATCGTCATGTTGTAAGGCCAATTGAACACTGATAATTTGTTTAATTAAGCAACCTTGTAATCATTTGATTAAGACTGGACTACAGTGTTGTGTACGTTGTTAAAGAAAGATAGAAGATTTATTCCCAGTGATCCCTGCATCCTGATCCTGTCTGTCAGCACACAGCTCTGCTAAAGCAGGAGATGTGGACTGAAAAAAGGAACAGAAAGAAAGAGAGAAAAAAACACACTAGGAAGGGAATATAATTTGAGGTAGAGACAGCAGAGGGAAAAGTTCTGTAGGAAACAATAGAAGCTTTGTACAAAAAGAAAAGAATGGCTAAAGGACAGACAGGAAGTGATCAGACGAGATGAGGAAGATAGACGTGGAATGAGGAAAATAGGTGTAGATGACAGGAGAAAATGAAGAAACTTTACGTGTAACCATTCAGATTTCAACAGAAAAACTTGGTTATGACTTAAAATATGCTGCTATTCATAAGTTTGATATTTTGATTGTTTTAAAACATCCTTGTTGTATAAAAGTATTACTCACAGTCTATTGTATTACTTTATTTAAAAATCCCAACTTTTGAATGGTGGTTTAAGACTATTGCCCAATTGAACCAGAACAAACACATCATTCAGTCCCATCAATAACTCCTTTGTTTAGTGATGGTTTTATAGATTGTATATCTCAGGTGTATTTTGGACTTTCTCTCCTCGTCTGTCTTTTATGACGTCTCATTATCTTCGTCCTATCAGAGGGAATGATTAACTGGCTCTAGCTGCTCGAGATTTAAAGAAATCTACACCATTCGGCCTGACTGTTACACCATCTGCTCCTCCAAATGCCTCAAACAGACGTTGCTCTAAACTCTAGCTTAACACACTGGCTAAACTAAACTAAACTAAGCGCTGTATGTTACACGGCCAGTCAATAGCTGCTGGAATGGCATAGGATTATTCCTCAACTGAGTTCATATGCAGCCAAAAAGTATATTAAGTCATTCGTGTACACTCAAGTCATCCCCATCCCTTTCTTCTGTGGTAAGAAAATAATGTATTACTAGTGTATATACACTAGTTTAGGGTCAGTAAGATATATATATATATATATAACACAATTTAAACAATTTAAAATTTGTAAAAAATTAACCCATTCAGTGACCTGCGACTAGATGTTTAATTAATTAATTTTGATTCACTAAGAACTTCGTTCTGAACAAATCAGTCTGATTCAACTGATTAAGCTCACTGGGCGAAGTTGAATATATTTTTCTCTCTGGGTAATGATTTGGTCTAAATGCTAAAAGCTAAATATGAATGTCATTGAGATTCCTGGACTGTGCATCTAGCACAGATCCTGTTTCTTTTACAGTCCGTTGTTTGCTCGGATCATAAAGTTATTTGTAAACACCAAAAAAGTGGCAAGTAAACCGGATTTGAAATAAACTGGCATTCTAGAAGCCGTGACATTTGAGGAATTAGAGCATATGAGAAGGATTTAAAGATCAGTAGGTCTTATTAAAAGCTCTGCTGAAATCCCACTTACACAATGATGTGGCTATGCTTCAGTTTTTCATTCGCACTTTGCTGCATGAGCCAATTTTCCTGCTTGTCACTGTGTATTTAATGTAGTATTTAAACTAATAATCATGTCACTATTGAGTTGAGCTCAAGAACTAGGGTTCAGTGACCATCCCAAGCACCCAATAAACCACTTCCCCACTTCAGGCGTCAGATTGCACGTGACCTTTGACCCCAGGAAGCGTTTGTGGGAGTCTGCAGCTGTCAGACCTACACCTTGTTTCCTCTTTGATTGATCACGTCTGTGAAACCGCTGCAGCTTCTGTGTCGTGTGTTATTGGCAGGAGAAAATGTTCCTCGCTGCTATTGATATCAGTGGAAATGGCAGTATCATTCCCGTCTTGTGTCATTTGTCCCACCTCTGTATAGGTAAACATGAAGGTAAACATGGTGCAAGGGCTGCTGGGAGCTCGTGCGTCAGTCACTTACACACCTTTATTGCTTGTATTTGCTTTAGCTTCATGGCATTCCTCTGCCCGGGTCTCATGATTTTCCGTATCATAAACCGTAATAAAAACAAATCCCTCAGTGTGTGTGAGTGTGTGCTCATACACACATATTCAGATCAGACTCTCAATGGGTAACATATTTTGTGGTTGTAGTTTGTAGTTGTACTGTAATATTTCTCCCCCAAATTTATATTTTTTATTTTTATTATTTATTAATTTTTCTTAACGATTTTTTTCATTGTGACATTTAATTCATGACAATTAAGCACATTTATTCCAAAGTTCACATTATCAAAATGCATTTAGATGTTTTGTATTTTTCATTTTTGTGAATTTGATTCTCATTATGTAAAAAGTATAGTATGTAAAAAATGACATAATTTAATATTTCTATCAGCATAAAAAATACAATAAATACAAAAATATTATTTGTATGATTATTGTTCTTAATAATAATAATAATGCATATTATATTAATTATAATTTATATTTTATTATTAACATTATATATATATATATATATATATATATATTATATATAGTAAATTTTTACCTAACAATAGTTAAAAAAGTAATTAAATATATATATATATATATATATATATAGTAAATTTTTACCTAATGAAAAAAATACAGTATTTACAGTGTTTTTATTTATTCAAATCACCATAAATTAAATGCAATGGAATACATTTTGCCTAAATATATATATATATATATATATATATATTGTTTTTTTTTAAATATATTAAAAAATGTAATTATATATTTCTTCTGTTTTGCATTGCAGTCATGAGGAAAAATATACTTGATTATTATATCACAATGCTAAAAATATAGGGTTTATTTTCTTTAAGCGCAATTAGTATCCTCTTTCTTTAATTTGGAGGTGAAATATGACCATTAACTTTTTTTGAAGATTCATTCAACTTATAATGTACCATCACTTGATGAGCATCTGTTAAATGCATCTCGATTTCTATTTCCTGTTTGTGTTCCACTAGGCATGAATCAACTTTATTTAGTTTGAAATCAAATGCAGAGAGTAGATGCGCCGCCAGAAATCCGATTGTCAAATGCTGATCCAACATTTATGTGCACGTGGCAGTCTGGCTTCTTTGAGGTGTGTGAGGGGTTATTATAAACCCACAGATTATAGTGCATTCGGCTCATGTTTAACATATATTAATCACTAGAAGATAACAAAACCAATCCATCCAGGTTACATGACCACCTGGCCTTTTCTTGTCATTCTTAAGAACAGGAAATAGGGATAAATGAGATCTAAACTGTGAATTCTTAATGCAAGCTTCTATGAAATGATTGTGTAACACGAATGAAGAGATACATTCACGGAGATCAGAGACCAGCTGTGAAACCAACACCACTGACCTCACGGATAAAAGTGTCAGAGACAAACTAAAACAAAAGAGTAGGAAGTGACAATACTTAAATGATGTCTCACTAGTTGTTGTGTGAAGTAAAAATCTTGTTCAGCCTATATGGTATACACTACCCATCAAACTTTTAGGGCCAATATATATATATATATATTTTTTTTTGGGAAAGATAAATATTACCAAAATCTTTTTTTTTTAATTATTATTACAATTTATAATAATAATGCATATTATATTATATTATATTATATTATATTATATTATATTATATTATATTATATTATATTATATTATATTATATTATATTATTTTTATAATATATAATTAATATTATATAGAAATTACATTTTAATATAAAATGATATATATTATTATATATTATTAATATATATTATTTTTACCTGTGTATCTGAGACTGGATTAATGGTTGAAAATCAGGTTCACATCAAAAAAATAAAAAACAATAATAAAACAAAATAGACATCAAAAAAAATTAACTAAAAAACAAAACAGACTTTTGATCCACATTGGTCAACCACAATCAATATTACTTTTATGTTTTGTTTTTTTTTTAATTAGAAAGCATGTTATTTAATATCAATAATGATTTATGAGTAGTTTTTATCATAAGCAAAACTTCAACCACCATATTAGCATATTGTGGATGGTTGCCATGTAGTTGCTAAGGTGTATTGAGTGCTACAGTATGTGCATTTTTGATTGTTTCAAGTCAAACGAGTTCACCCTCGAGTCACCCAATGCATCCAGTCTCAGTGTGAGACATGTCATGACTTGATTCAAAACCAGACTGGTTCAGGCTTCCATGCTTTATAAACAAGTAAATGTAAAAGCGAAGGTTAAAACACACTGACTGATCTTGTTCAGAAGAAACACTGTTCTGAGAAACGTTTGTGCAAGGCGAGATTAAACATGTTCGCTCTTTCTAGACTGGTTGATTCTGGTTTTGTGTTTGACTTTGCCTTTCTCTGTTTTTGTCTTTTTCAGAATGGAGGATGAAGCCATAGTGGACAGGGGAGCGTCTTACATCAAAAACATGTGTGATGAAGAGGTCGAGGGTACGAAACACACACACACACACACACACACACACACACCACACACTTAAATATATATTGGGAAATTGGATCTCCTGTGTCACAGTGATGACTGCGTATCTCTGAGAGTCTTAGTTACTGTGGATTGAGTTTCACACTCACTTTCACTCACTCCTGTCTCTCTCTCTCTCTCTCTCTTCTCTTGGCCAGCCGGTTTTATTTATTTATTTATTTATGTTTTTTTTTTTTGTTTTTTTTTGCATTGCTAGTAATATGTGCTTAAGGGCAGGAGAGGATTATGAGAGCTGCAGATGTAACAAAACAAAGCTCTACACGTGAAGATGTTTACTGTCTTAATCCACACACGCACAAACACACACAAACACGCACACACAAACACACACTGAATCGGTTTCTACATTCAGGAGGAATTGACTTAACATTTGCTCCACTTTAGCGAACTATATTTCAGTTCAAAACCCTTTGAAATGTGAACTGTAGCACTGCATCGTGTGCATATTTAGTGGCATTTTATGATGATGATATTTAAAATAATGATAATAAAGACAAAACTAGTAAATGAATTGATGCTTTAACAAAGATTAGTAGTCTAAATATATTTTTCTGGTGCAAGTAGGAAATCTACATAACACACACCCGATTTATATATATATATATATATGTGTGTGTGTGTGTGTGTGTGTGTGTGTGTGTGAGTGTGTGTTTATATATTTATATATTATATATTATATATATATATTTTCATGGAATGTGAAGAAATAAAAATATTCTCGACAAAACCTATGTAAAATACCATGATGAATCAAAATATAAGGTTCTATAATATATATAAATATTGTAGAATATATAAATGTAACATTACAAAATTAAATAAAAAGTTTAAAAAAATACACATATAAAATGTATATAATACACACCAAATATTTGATACAATATTTAGTAAAAATTCTTATTACTATATTATTCTTATTATTCTTATTATTATTTTAAAGATAAAACATTTCAAAATTCACACCATGTAGAGTCAGTTTAGCCATTTTTATTTATTCTAGTGTTAAATTAAATTATTGTCCTGAATCTTTCCATGCAATGCTAATAATATAGAAATGCTAATAATAATTTAACGATTTTAAGGTATTTATTGAATACAGTACTTAAAATTATATATATATATAAGTGTTTGCAGCCCAAATAATTCCTAAAATAAATGATGTGCTAAAACAGCACAGGCAGTGTGTGTAAATAATGACTGGACACAGTTCACTGAGTGAATGCCCCTCTCAGATGTATAGGATGTATAAACTGCTGCAGGTTCAGACGTCTAAAAATATCTACACATCAAAAGCAGAACAAATACATTCACAAACATGAGCATTTCACACACTTATGCTCTTTCTATATTTGCTCCTCCTTCTCTCGTCCTCACTGAACTTTGGACCTTCACATGATTGTCACTCACACACACACACACACACACACACACACACACACACACACACACACACACACACACACACACACACACACACACACATCAGATAATATTCAGACATATTTGTTTAAAGTTAACCTTGAAAAGTTAAGGATGACGGAAGTGTGATTGACGGATGGCTGGATTGATGAGCGGCTTTACTAGTTCTGTGAGTTTGTGTTTATCTGTGTTCTCTCTCTTTTTCCACTTCCTGGAGATGTTTTTCCATTTCCTGCCTGATCAGCCGCAGGAAGTTGTTAACATTTATCTTTAATCTAAAAAGTGTGAGATACAGGTCAGATTTTCCTTCTGAAAAAACATGAATACATGCAAACACAGAAATGCGGGGACTTTCTTATACATCCTCCTGTTCTTATTGTGCATGATTTATTAGTGAATAAAAAGAATAAAAAGGGCGTAAAAATATAACGACTTTCCTTATCAGCTAATGTCATCAAGTCATTTTTTCTTATTAAAAATCCTGTTTCATTCATGGAAACACATTAGAATCACAATGTCATCCTCAAATCAGTTAATTTTATAAAATACTATAATAATTATTAATATTTTTTTAACCAATTTTAAATGGCATTATACAATCTTTATTAAATTTTTATTAATTAAAATAAATTAAGATTTATTTAATACTTATTATACTTTCAGTATTCTTAATTAATTTAAATTAAAAAAATTTAATTTTAATAATTTTTATTTATAAAAATAATCATTAATAATAATTAAATTTAATTAAAAATAATTAAAATTAATAACACCATAACAAAAACAATTTGTGATTAGTTTTAGCTTTAGTTAATGATAACAACACTGCATCACATCATGTCAGTTATTATTTGCATGAAGTAGAATTTGAAGCATGTGATCATTCATGGCCTTTTCTTTGTGTGTGTGTGTGTGTGTGTGTAGGTCATCACACAGTCTACATTGGAGTTCACGTGCCTAAGAGTTACCGTCGCCGTCGACGACACCGACGACGATCCAATCACAAAGAGAGGAGGGAGCGTTTGGCGGAAAACGTGAGCGACAAATCAGACACAGAGACTGCAGACGATCCGTCCTCCAGCATCCTCAAACCACTCAGTAAGAGAGAAATGAAGACGAACTGCCCGTCGTGCACTCAGTTTACTCCTCTATGCCTGTGCTATCAGTATGATCTGAACAATATTTGTTTTGCCATTTCCTGACCAAAACCTCCAAGCCTCAAAGTCTTATGGGAAAAAAATGAAAAGCTTTGTTTGCCAAACTTAAGTCATTATTTGCTGATAATCTAACCTTCTGCTGGAGCTCACAAGCAACTTCCCAGAGTTTCTTCATCTATCCTGCCTCAAACAAACTCCGGTGGGAGAATCTCACAAAATCTGTCAAAAACAAGACATTTCACTACAAAATATCACACCATTTTAAAGAGAATGAAGTGTAATTTAGGACCATTAAAACATTATCTAAATGTCATTAGTTTAAAAACAATATTTCTTTCTTTCTCTCTCTCTCTCTTTCTTTCTTTCTTTCTTTCTTTCTTTGTGTTGTTTTAAATAATGTAAATTATTAAAGTAATTATTAACAACTATTATTAGCATTATTTAAAAAAATGTGTGTATATATGATATCTATTATATATTTAAATCATATTAATATATTTCACTACGTTACTACATGTTACTAATGTTACTACATTATTATTACAATAATTACAATTAGTATATAATTACAATTATCAAGCATTTGTATGTCACAATTAGTATATAATTACAATTATCAAGCATTTGTATGTCATGGTAGTATTGGTAGTTTAAAATAATATTATTCATAATATCATTAATAATTATTTAGAAAAAATCTGTATAAAAAGAGTATAACTTACGAGAATAACCATTAATAGGAATGACATGTCTGTATGCATAACAATTTATTTATTTGTTTATTTTATTTTATATTTTATTTTACATTTAGGAGTTAAATGGATTATAAGATTCACCCTGGCAATAAATGGTTAAAAAAATGGCACATTTTGACATGTTGTGCTAGATTTGTTGTTGATGATAAATGCCATCGGTTCTTGCATTTCAAGTCTACAGTGACTTAAATTATATTATTATTATTATTATTATTATTATTATTAATAAAATAATATTATACATTAATATATCACTTCAGAAGACTGTCTTGCACAAGTCATGTTGATTACTTTTATTATATTTATATAGTACTTTTTAGGATTCACCATCCATTTTCCTCATTCTGTGTTTCACAAAATAAATAAATCAATAAAAAATCCGCCATTAAAAAAAAATTAGCCATCGCTTATCAGATGACAACCTTCACAGATATTTCCCAGGCCTTTATCACAGAGCAATTCATAATGTTCTGGAGAATCAGGCGGTGATTTAAATAAACATGATTCAGCCGAGAGCGATGTTCTGCGCTCACAGCCTCAGTTAAAGGTCTTTGTGTGTGTTAATCTCTGCTAATCAGTGACACGGCTGAAAAGGCAAAGCATCGAGCTAAACAAGTGCATAGTCTCCTTTATCTGTGCTTATCCTCAGTGAACCCGCTCCACCTATCCGTCGCTCTCTCCCGCTGTAGATCCTGTGAGAATCACACATTTCACAGACATTAAGTCTCTGGGGTAAACTAACAAACACATTTCTCACATTGATAGTATGTATGGCTTCTCATTGCCTGGATTTGTGGCTGGATTTAGCTTCGGCAGTCAGCTGATCGCAACAATGCCTCTAGTTTAAGTATATGCCGCTTGTAGGAAGAAGGGTTACTTTTTAGCCCAGGTTAGGAGGCACGGAGCCAGACGTGGGTCAGAGGGATGTTCTTGTGTGTACAACCTGGCCTTATTTTCTCCAGAGGGGCCGTTTCAGGCTGCTGGGAGAAGAAAACAATCTTCTGCCTTTGGCTAGTTTAGTGTAGATTAGCTGAGTGTGCGGCAAATGTGCTAAAATGCAGAGAGAGAAAGGCAGTTCATGTTAAAAAGCCTTGAATATGTTAAAATATTCAGTGTTCAGTATAAAGCCTGGTGCCACTGCCTTGCATTTTTTTTTAAATCATTTAATATGTTTTTTTTAAACGCCATTTTATATTGTCATCATAATAGTGATTATTCATATTGTTTTAGTATTTGGTTTGTCTCTCATTTGGTTAAATGATCACTGCACTGGAGCTCATATGCAAATATCTCTATAAATGTCACGAAGTTGCTTATTAAACCTAGAAAAATCTTAAAAATCTTAATTGTTTCTTTACATTTCAACATTTCCATCTTTTCAAATTTAAAATTAAATAATTTAAATAAGTCTTAAGGAGTTCATAATGTCAAAATAGATCCAAGTACTGATTCAAGATTTTTATTCGTCACATACACGATTATATAGATAATATATAACCAGCAGTGAAATGTGAGTACTGCATTCGTTGATAAGAAAACTCTAAGAAAGTGATTTTAGTTGCTTTTATTTGATGTTACAATAGTCAAGTGGATCCATCCATCCATCTTTACCTTTAAAAGGCACTGCCTGTGCAGAAAATTGAGTCTTTGTAATGTAAAGGTGTACACTACATACAACATTGCAGTTATGAGAAACGCTGACAGACTCTTTTTTTAAAAACTAGGCTTCCTCATGCACATACATTCACATTTGAAAACTTCCCTGTGAAATTCAGATGCAGGTCAGTTCTAGCTTTCACAACACTCTCTATTTCTGTTTGTCCAGGAAATAAGTCTCACATACTGACCAGTTTTTGGGTGTAACACACTAAATAAATTTACAAGAAAGCTCATTCACGTTGATGTTACATAACACCTATGAAGGAAATAACATGTGATTTCTATTACAGTCACACCTTCAGCAGACAGAGTGCTATTGTCTTCTTGTGTGTTTCTGTTATTGTATCTGTCGTTTAATTATAATAGCTAGTATTTTTAGGTTAGCAGGCCTCTCTCACCCCTGGTTTGTTGTTTTCCCGTCAGTTACACCTGCTGCAGAGAGGATTCGCTTTATTTTGGGGGAAGATGACAGCGGCCCTCCTCCGCCGCAGCTTTTCACCGAACTCGATGAGCTTCTCTCTGTTGACGGACACGAGATGGAGTGGAAGGAAACAGCCAGGTAAAGTGTAAAAAACACCCAAAAAAACATTATAAACAGAATACTGGAAGATAAGATACCGAAGCAATCTCGATTTCAATCCGCATTTTATTCTCAGTATTGACACAAGGGGTGCTATAGTTGGGTATTAAAGTGGTTATGATATACTGTAAGATATCACATTTGCCTTGATCTTTTTGACATATAAGAGGTCTTTGTACCATTAAAACATCCTGCAATTTTAATAACTTAAAACAACCTCCTTGTTATAAACAAAGAACTCATCAAGCTCCATTTGTGGGATTTTTGTCGTCACAAAGGTGAATATATTTGCATAGGACCGCCTCCTGAGCAAGACATCAACCAATAGTTAAACATCTTCACACCAGAGGAACATATTAAAATAATAATAAAAAAATCCATACCATGATCCCTGCAATGTAAACTGTCAATCTTCCACTGTGATAGGAGATTTTTTTTTCACACATTATTCCTAAGTAGTATCAAAAATACTAATCTTGCATACTATTTAGGCCAAATATAAGCAAATTGGGATGCAAGGCTTGTCTTAATTCAGAATATCATGTTATCATGCTGCTTTTACTGTTTATATCTTTAAATTACATTTAAAGCACGTTAATACAGAATAAACTTTGCAAACTTGACAAATTCAATTTCTGCTGTAAAGCAGCCCTAAAAGACAATTGAGTCATTATTCAGCTTGAGTCAATTCAGTTTTGATTCAGTTCAGTTCAATACTAGTGTAAATTCACTAATTATGAACGAATCCGATTTGACAATAAACAGCTCTTCTGAAGAAAATTGTCATTATTCAGCTCCAGTCAGTTCAGTGTTGATTCCATTTCATTCAATAACTGTGTCAAGCAAAATGTGTCAACTATGAACAAGTTTGATTCAGCTATAAAAAAGCTCGACAGAAGACAAAACTGTCGCTGTTCAGTTTCAGTTCCCCAAAAATGATTTCCAGATTTCGGCTAACTTCAGCCAATATTTTTTTCAGCTGTTTTGTCCTCAGATGGATATGTAGGTCAGAAACGCACGCTTGAAGGGGGGAGACCTCTGCTAAAACAACAGAAGTATTCAACACTCGCGTCATTTGCCAGGTGCTCATGATTTTGGTGTGCCACTTGACTGTTCTTAGGATTTCACACACTCTTGACTGCATGCGCCGCTCACGTACGCTCTTAGATAAGCGTTTGCACTCCAGGATAAGAGTCAAGCAGAAATCCGCAACAAATAACACAAAAGCATGTGATCTAACGGAGAGGTGCATGCTTACATTGTTTCATCACTTTCAGGAATAGTACGCTCGCTCCACCTAAAAAAGACTTAACCTCATTTACTCATGCATGTTTTTTTTTGTTTGTTTGTTTGTTTGTTTTTTTTTACAAATAGCCAACATGAAAGTAGAAAATAGAGATGAAATTGTGATGACTTACTATTCTGTCTAAGTCATACTGTTGATCTTGGGCCAGTTTGGTTCAAACAGCAAGAGAGACAAAGCAAGGGGGAAAGACGTGAGAGCAAGCAGACAAAGCAAGCTTTCAAGTAGCTTTGATTTCCCAAACACACAAATGAGCTGAAGCCTTTCATCAAAAACTAAAATAATGAGTCAACACACCAACAAACACACACACACATACACAAAAAAACACCAATGTCCAAAGTTTTTTAAAAAATATATGAAAACAAACACTTGTCATTATAACATTTAGAATAAACATTTATGAGGCCACTGCCTTTTCATTATGACATTTAAACTAATATTTCACAGCTGTTTTGAGGGAAATAATAGTGTGACGTAGGACGAAAACTCACGTGGATGTTTTTTTTTTTTTCAAATAAATGTGATTCATATTTATTTGAATATATTTGAATTTATTTTATATTATTTCTTCATTTATTTAAACTAACATTTCACTTATTATTTTGAGGGAAATTGTGATTAAAAACTCACATGGATAGATTATCCTTTTTTGTTTTATTTATAGTTATTTATTTAATTATTTTTTGATTAAATGTGATTTATAATGTGAAACTGAAAACCTGTGCACATTTTATTCAAACTACGCAGACATGCAAATACATCAAATTAAAATGCAAATGCAGCATAAAATACTATATTGTGCACATAACAGTCAATAGTAGATTTTTGTGTTTAGTTCACTTCATCAAATGCTGTGGACACAAATGGTGCTCCTTTCATGCAGCGACTCTTATATACTATTTTTTTCCTTGGATTTGCATGTTCCAGATTTACATGTTAAGAGCTACATGGATCATGTTAAAATGTAACCATTTGGAAACAAAGAGCCCAGTGTGTTCACATGTGTGCATGTGTGTGGATGCACAAAGCTAGAGTCCCAGAGTCCTCATGGGTCTCCGGGTTCACCTGTGTCTCAGGTAACATATCAAATCCACAGGCCGCTGTGTGTGTGTGTGTGTGTGTATCACTTTTGTCTCAGATATCATACCCACGCTTGGCTAAACTCAGCTCAACAGCCTTTCTGCACAAGATTGCAGAGCTCTAAAGGATATCTGTGTGCTTAGATATCGTTTCTCTGAGACAGATGCTCACTCAAGCAGACATGGGTAAAGTGATAACACAGCAGCAGAGATTTAAGAAGCTTTGAATGAATCATTTTCATTCTTACAGAAATCTTTCAGCTAGTTGGCAGAAAGGCAAATATAAGGTCTTCATAAAACGTGTTATACTATGTATATGTCATTACAAGCATTAAATACATTACAAAACATTACTGTGTTGGTACCATGGTACAGAGATGGTAAAACCATGATAATCAATGTTAAAGTATTCATGTAAATCACTGTTCAAGTTTTGGGTCGGTAAGATTTTTAAATGTTTTTGAAAGAGTCTCTTCTGCTCACCAAGGCTGCATTTATTTGTTAAAAAATACAGTAAAATCAGTAATATTATGAAATATTATTAGAATTAAAAATAACTGTTTTCTATTTGAATATAGTTTAAAATGTAATTTATTCCTGTGATGCAAAGCTGAATTTTCAGCATCATTACTCCAGACTTCAGCGTCACATAATCTTTCAGAAATCATTCTAATATGCTGATTTGCTGCTCAAGAAACATGTTTTTAATTATTATCAATATTGAAAACAGTTGTGCCGTTTCATGTTTTTGTGAAAACAACATTTTTCAGGATTCTTTGATAAATAAAAAGTAAAAAAGCATTTAATTGAGATAGAAATCTTTTATAAGATTATAAATGTCTTTACTGTCACTTTTTATCAGTTCAATGCATCTTTGCTGAATAAAAATATTAATTTCTTTCAAAAAACAGTCAGAAAATCTTACTTCAAAGAATGGTACACCATAGTAGATGACCAAAATTAACATAGAAACATGGCTTTACCATAGAACATGCCAAAAACGTGTTCAACCGCACCATGGTAAAACTGTGGTATTATAATGATGCGTGCCCAAAATACATGGTATTATGATGCTAATTGTTCAAAAGAGGTGATATTCCCATTGTACACATCAGAAAACATGACATTACCATGGTACATGCCCCAAAAACATGGTATTTTTAAAAAAGTTAACTAAAGTCATTTTAGTGCTTTAAATATTGTTCAGTTGCTGTCAGTACGTTTATGTGTTGTGTGTGTGTTTCTCAGATGGATAAAGTTTGAGGAGAAGGTGGAGAAGGGTGGAGAACGGTGGAGTAAACCTCATGTAGCCACTCTGTCTCTTCACTCGCTCTTCCAGCTGAAAAACTGCATCGAGAAAGGAACCATCAAGCTGGACATGGAGGCCAACTCACTTCAGCAGATCGTCGGTAAAACCACATTTCAGCATGTGATCCAGCGCTCTTAGAAATAAAGGTTCTTCAAGAAACATTTATGGCTGTATAGGGTTCTTTAGAGGTTAAAAAAAAATATTCAAACCAGGTCTTAAAAAAATTACAATTACATACATTACATATTTTTAACACACTACACATGCAAGTTTTCAGTCAAGCAAGCTAACTAATCGAGAGAAAAAAATATTATTTAATTTTAATATAGTTTTTATTTAATATTATAGGGAATCGGTTATTTCAGGTTGTTCATATAAATGAAATAGTCCCATAAAAATGAAAAAAGATTAATTGGCATTTTATATCATCTTTCTTGAAGTGAAATTATTAACGATAAACTTTTTTTTCAATATTTGTAGTAATTTGTATTTATTTTTCTATAATTTGTTATTTTTATTTAAACTCAATTATGTGAATTAGAGTGTTTTCTACTGTTTTTTTCTTGTATTTATGATTTTTTTTAGTGTAAAGTAAATTTGCAAACCAAAAGGAAAAAAGAATAATTGGCGTTTTATGTATTTTATCGTTGTAGTGAATCATTTTAATAATTTGTTATTATTTTTCTAATTTTAATTATTTTTAATTTAACTCACTTATATAATTTTTTCCTACTGTTTTTTATGTTTTTTTTTTTTTTTTTTTACTGAAATATAAATGTGCAAAAAAGAAGAATTGGCATTTTATGTTTTCTTTCATGTAGCAACATTCTTAGTTAAGTGCTACAATTATTTTTATTTTATTATTTTATTTTTAAGCTTTAATAACATTTCATTGTGTCCCCTTCCATTTATTCCTATTTATTTAACATTCCATTTTTTTCCCATCATTTGGTCTTAAATTTACTTTCATAAAATCTGCATTAAACCGGAAACCATCAGAAACCCTTCTTAAAGCACCAGTAGTGTCCTGATGAGATATGTCTCTGTCTTTCAGAAATCATCACTGACAGTCAGATTGAGAGCGGGCAGCTGAAGGCCGATCTGAAGGAGATGGTCATGTACACTTTGCTGCGGAAACATCGCCACCAGACCAAGAAGTCCAACCTGCGTTCGCTGGCAGACATCGGCAAAAGCGTGTCGAGTGCAAGTCGTCTGTTCAGCAGCCAGGAGAACGGTAACACAGCTGCCACATTAACTCTCTCTCTTACACTCTATCGCTTTCCACATCTCTCCTCTCGCTATCATCCATCCATCAGCAGCGTCTCTCGCTCGGTTTACAAGAGGTTGCATTCACAGCAGATGTCTTGTGGGTAAAATAACAAGCAGAGTTGCACATTGCAAAATTGGCAATACTTTAATGTTTCAAATTCACAAGTGATCAAATGTGCTGATGAGATGCAGTTGTTTTTGATATTTTCACAGCAGTCAAACCTCAAACCCTCCCAGGAAGAAACCATTAGAAACCTCCAGACATGTTACAGTGCTGAAGTACCAATCTAATCATTTTTCACTCAGTTTTAGGGAGTAACCAACCAAACTAGCTAACTTAAATTCAGCATGAAATCAAAACTGAGCCTTTTTTCTTTGTTAATACACTTGGTCTTATTGTGATTCATTTGTTCACATTATTTAAAGAACAACATGTTTGTTATCATAATCTTTCATCAAAAACTTCATCAAGGCCTTTTGTTTTTAGTCCCTCCCCCAGCTGCCATATAGAGACACATTTCACCATCAGATTCATTCTGTATTCTGCATGTTTTACATGAAAAACATCTCATTATAAAAGAGAAATGCGTCTTGTTTTGACTTTAATGTTGAAGAACTAGAAACTAGTTCTAGAAATGATACCTGAATGTTAAGAACTGTAGCGTGACAATAGAGCTGATGTTTTCATAATATTGTAGCTTTTTCTAGAAACAAGGTATTTGTTGTAATGCCACTAAATGGCTGTTTTTAATGTACTGCACATGCAAGTTTACAGTCAAGCAAGCAGAGGGAATAATCAAATGCTCTCTTGTGCAAACGCATGGCATTTAAATTTTTTTTAGGGAATTGTTGTGGATTTTTTTTATATAAATGAACCACTCTTATAAAAAGTAAGAAGATTCATTGGCATTTTACATCTTGTTTCTTGTAGCCAAATTCTTAGTTAAATGATAACATTTATTTTTATTTTATTTATTTATTTATTTATTTATTTAAAAAAATATATAAAAACAATTTTTTTGATCATTTTTCATCATTTTAAATGATTTTAATTAAATTCAGATATTTAACATATTCAACTATTTAAGTTAAATTCAAATTGAACTATTTATTAATATTCATGATATTGTTTTTAAATTTTCATGATTTTTTTTTCAGTGTATAAATATATTATTTTAAATATATATAGCTTACATTCAAAGCAGCTTCCCCAACACTGCTTTCTCCTGTTTCAGAAATATTCTGTTCTCTCACAAGATTTTGTTGTCTTCTTTTCAAACTGTGCTTGGCTTTCCTAAATGATGTCTATTTACATTTTTATTTAATGCTCCAATTGAATTCTGAACCAGCTCTCTGAACCATATTTGTACTGGATTTCTCTGCTCTAATGCTTTCTTTTCTCTCTTCCCTGTCTCTCGTCTTGATTGGCATGCATGCGCTCTGTCTTCCTGTCTTTCTGTGTATGTGCGTGAAGCGCGCAGTCCTCTCGATCACTCTGTGCCTTGCTTTGCCAACTTTGATCCCGACGAGCAAATTCAGATGCAGAGAAGCAACAGCATGGGACTTCTCTGTAAGTCTGTAGCTGAAGATTCAGACTGATCCATGCTAGATTTGCTCCTCTGTTAGTCTACAGATGGAGAACTATCCTGTAGTCAAGAGCAGCTCTAGTCGACTGTAAATCTGCAGATAAAGACAGAAATTAATCATTTCGTATGTGCACAATAACTAAAGTTACTAAATGAATCTGTTGAGATGTAGATGTTTCTGTATTTTCCACAAAGTGTTTTAGCATTTGAGCAGCTGATCAGTGTTTGACATTTGACCTTGTGTGACCTCTGCAGGTAGTCCAACCACGGCCCATCGTAACCTGACCTCCAACAGCCTGAACGATCTCTCAGACAAACCTGAGAAAGACCAGGTACTGTGAAGTGTGTTCCTGTGCGAATGTAAGTGTGTGAACAGTTTTGCCACATGTGGAAGTATTATTGGGCCAATAATATATATATATATATATATATATATATATATATATATATATATATATATATATATATATAATATATATATATGATATACATATTACTGATATACTTAAAATTAAATAATTACCTAATTAATTTAAGTTATGAATTAATTAGGTGTTGAACTGTCACTCAGAAATTTCAGAAATATTTACAAAAAATCTGCAAGCCAAACATTGAATTAAACATTCATTTTTTTCAGTGTATACAGACATTTTACTTTTGAGTTTTTATATAAATCCTATTATTCTCAGTGGTTATTCTCATAGATTTTTTAAATGCTTTATTTTTTTATTTAAATCAGCAAATACTACCATGATATTTTATTTCTATGTATTTTTTCATTATTTTTAATTAAACTAAATTATGTAAATTTGAGTGTTTTCCACTATATTTTGGTATTTAGCCTTCAAACTGCTTTTATAATATATTATATATAATATTTTAAATAATAACACCTATAATAATGATATTTTAATTAATATATATTATAATAAATTAAACTTAAATACATAAATTTAAAATTAAAAAATTAAAATATACATGCTTCGTAATTCATTAATATAATAATGCTTATTTATTTAAAATATTAACAATTATTCTTATTATTATTTTAATTGAACTAATATTAAATTATTCAAAATTTCTAAAAAAAACCAAATTCTTATGCTAAATTGCTTATTAGAATCATTGGCAAATGTGCTTAATTTCAATGAAAGTAATGTCTTAAAGGTTTTAAAATAGGCTTAATTTTCTTGACAGTTTTGTGGTTTTTTGTAGTGATATATGAGCCAGGTGTGTTTTTATCAGGTTTTGTGTGATTCTCCCACCAAGCGTTTATTCCAGACACGATTGATGCCTGTTTCTCTGGTGGGAAGTTTGGTTAGGAAGGCTTCATCCCTGGGTGTGACATCTCTAGGATGGGAATGAGTGCAAAAGGACAAAACCTCTTTTTCAAACACAGTAGCACACAATTGAAACTCAGTGGCTGTCTTTCACACGAGGACAAAACTGAGCCGCTGTCGTCAGTTGTGTCAATATTTGTGGATTAGCAGGAGAGCCTTGTCAGTCGCACAGAGCTCTTGTTGTGTATAATTCACGCTACTGCAGTAATTATACTGATAATCTCAAATCTGTCAGACCACAAACATTACACACACACACACACACACACACACACACACACACACACACACACATACACACACACACACACACACACACACACACACAAGGCCTCTTTTGTGTCTGTGTGTGTTCAGGCTCATCCCAGTGTTTATCATTAATGAAATGCTTTTGTTTATGCTAGTTGTAAGTTGTTTCTTTCCATGCTGCTTGAATCTTATCAGACTTACTTTTATATTCCACTGAAATATGACCTCATAAATATGATCTCGTAAAGAAACTTTTGATAAATGCTTTATTAAATCGTTGTTCTTGGTTGTAGCTTTTTCTGTTTTTATAGTGTTTATGTGAAAGAAATAGACAGTAGATTTGAATATGGGTTAGAGGATATGATACATAGTGAACAACTTTATGTTTTCATTGTAAATGTGTTACTTTATATATGCTTTCAATTTATACAAAATGATTTATTTTCTGTGGTAACTGACTTCATGCAACAGAAATATTACTGCATGCTTTAAAATTAAGAGTCTGGAAAGTGCTGTTATTGTTAAATAAAAGATTAAAAAATAATTTTTATTATTTGATATAAAGCTGAGATAAGGTAAATATAAATATTAGATGAAAAGCGTAAACAAAAATTGAATTAAAATGTAAAAACAACATAAGTTGAAGTATTATATTACTAAAATTAAAACTGTAATTAAAATAAAGTAGAAATATAAATATTTGAGAGAAACAAAAACTAATAAAAAATATCCAATACACATAAAAAAAGAAACCTGAAAATATTAAAACAAAACATAATTCAAAATTTTAATACATGAATATTTAGTATTTTTGAAATATTTAAATATTAATAAATTTATTATATATATTTATATATATTATATATATTTATATAACAGCCTACAGTTACTCTACTATATTAAATATTTCAATTTGTTTATTCCGATGATTTGTTTATCTTTTTATAGCTGTTGTGTCATTGTTTTATAGCATTTACATTTAGTCTTTTAGCAGATTCTTTTGTCCAAAGTGATTTAACAATGAGTAACATCACAAGCAATTTATTGTCCTGTTATTAACCAAGTTAATTTAGTGAAAAATCTCTGTCTTTTTCTTATGGTTTCTCTTTCTAGTTGAATAATAAGTTCATGAAGAAGGTTCCTCGGGATGCAGAGGCGTCAAACGTGCTGGTCGGCGAGGTGGACTTTCTGGACTCTCCCTTCGTGGCGTTTGTGCGTCTACAGCAGTCCGTCATGTTAGGAGGACTCACCGAGGTTCCTGTTCCCACACGGTAACATGCTCACTCTCATTAAAGGAATAGTTCACCCAAAAATTTAAATTTACAGAAAAGCACTCTTACCCTCATGCCATCCAAGATGTAGATGGGTTTTTGTTTCTTCATCAGATTTGGAGGAATATAGCATTCCATCACTTTCTCACCAATGGATCCTCTGCAGTGAATGGGTGCCGTCAGAATGAGAGACCAAACAGCTGATAAAAACATCACAATAATCCACAAGTAATCCACACCACTCCAGTCCATCAGTTAACGTCTTGTTAAGTAAAAAGCTGTGTGTTTGTAAGAAACAAATCCTTCATTAGGAAGCTTTTAACTTCAAACCATCACTTCTGTCCAAAACATAGTCCATAATCCATAACAATGCTTCCTCCAGGGAAAAAGTCCATCTCCTGTTGTCCTCTCACATCAAAATACTCTGACATAGTTGTATTTGCAACTGTTTTGGACTGTTTTTGCCTTGTAAATGGTGCTTGATCCTTTGCATATTTCTCTCTTGATTCAGATGAGACGACTTTTTCAATAGAGAAAGCAATATTATCAGTCGATGACGTGTATTTTAGCAGGAAGCAATGTTTTGAAGTTAAAAACACTTTAATGATTGATTTGTTTCTTACAAACACGCGGCTTTTAAACTTTTTTTAATTGATGGACTGGAGCGGTGTGGATTATTGTGATGTTTTTATCAGCTGTTTGGACTCTCATTCTGACGGCACCCATTCACTGCAGAGGATCCACTGGTGAGAAAGTGATGTGATGCTAATTTATCCAAATCTGATGAAAAACAAAAAAAACTCATCTACATCTTCAATGGCCTGAGCGTCAGTACATTTTCAGTAAATTATAATTTTTGGGTGAACTATTCCTTTAAAGCTGTTCAACTCATAAATCCATTACTATAGTAATAACAGTATCTATTTGTATTTGTAGCTTCCTTTTTATTCTGCTGGGGCCCAAAGGAAAGGCCAAATCATACCATGAGATCGGACGTGCCATCGCCACGCTCATGTCTGATGAGGTGTGATTATTTGCATGCTAACAGTGTTTAGTGTTCCTCTGGTGACATTGGCTGAACTGTGGCCTAACGCTGTGTGCTTTCGGCTCCTGCAGGTGTTTCATGACATAGCTTATAAAGCAAAAGGCCGCGGTGACCTGCTGGCAGGCATTGATGAGTTCCTGGATGAAGTCATTGTGCTTCCTCCAGGAGAATGGGACCCTGATATCAGGATTGAACCTCCTAAATCCATCCCGTCTGCAGAGAAACGGTACTTACATTACACCACCGCCCTGCAGTGTATGTGCTGAATGAAATCCAATACTTGCTTGTTACTAATTTTAAAGCTCTGGATCCAAAAATAGTGTCTGTTTTGCTTGAGCATGTCAGTCTTTCTCACAAAATAGGATGCATTTTGTGACATTTTTGCTTTTGACAACCATTTGTAAGGTGAAGAAGTCTTGTTTTATCCCTTAATCAGCAGAAAAACTGATACAGAGACATGATTCCTGTCTGAATCTGAGCCAGATTACAATTCTTTGTTCAATTTCAGGATTTTCACATCAATAAATGGTTCTGAAGAAATTATTTTATGCCTAATTCTGATTTCCACTTCATTGCAATACATACAGTACTTCATTTTGTCATTAAAACCAAAACATTTGACTGCTTTTGTTTTGTTGATTTTTTAAATCAGCGCCATCAAATTAGATCATATTAAAAGAAAAAACAATCAAACTTAGTTGATTTGTGTGTGTTTTTAGTAAAAACTTTATTGCTGGAGGGGAAGGTCTTCAGATGAACGGCGGAGCTCCTCATGATGGGAGGCCAACACGCTTCGGCATTAACCAAAATTTACCGGAAGAACATTAAATTAACAAGCAAAAATACATGTGAGTACTTACAGTAGTTTAACAATTAGCACAACTTAGTTTACTACAATTAGCAGTTTAAATAATTTTATGTATACACGTGGGATTGGAAAGATTTTGTAATTTACCTCATATAACTCAAATAAGTTTCCTCCGAAAAAAGAATACTCCATTTTCTCTCTGTACTACCAGTGCATTTATTTGCCAAAAATTAGTAAAAACTTTAAATTGTCAAAATATCGTTAAACTGTTTTTCTGTTTGAATATAGTTCTAAACTGTAATTTTATTCCTGTGATCAAAGCTGAATTTTCAGCATCATTACTCTAGTCTGTGTCACATGATTTCAAAAATTTTTCTAATATACTGATTTGGGGGTGCTCAAAAACATGTTTTGTCCACACAATTCTTCTAAAAATATAAACCACTATAAATAAACCAACATAAACATCAAAAAAGAATTCACCTTAAACATTAAAAAATTCAATAAAATAATTAACCAAATTAATAAATACTTTTGATCCATTTAATATGATTTTGCTGAATAAAAGATTGTATTTTGAACGATTGTATGGAAAGCCCATTTCCACCACTAAATACAAAATAAAAAAAAGGCAATTGCTACTTTTTATCTCACAATTCTGACATTTTTTTTTTTCTCCGAATTGTTTGATAAAAACTCGGAATTCTGACTTTTTTCTCGGATTCTGAGAAATAAAGTCAATTCTTTCTTCCAACTTTGACATTATATCTTGCAATTGCGTGTTATAAAGTTAGAATTGTGAGATATGAACTCGCAATTCCTGCAGAAGAAAAGTCAGTAAGAAAGTTGCAGTTACCTTGTTTTACCTTAAATTAGTGGCAGAAATGGGCTTCCATGATGATTGTGTAGGAAAAAAACAAATGTTTTTTTTTTGGTTACCTGCCAAAACATTTTTCAGTAAGAAAACAATCTCTTTCTCTCTTAGGTTTTGCGGCGGCCTCGTTCTGGACGTCAAGAGGAAGCTCCCGTTTTACGCGAGCGACTTTTATGACGCTCTCAACATTCAGTCTCTGTCTGCCATCCTGTTCATTTACCTGGGAACCGTCACAAATGCCATCACCTTCGGGGGGCTGCTGGGAGACGCCACTGACAACATGCAGGTTTGATGCTTCAAGTCTTTTTGAGTTTGTACTGAACTAGTGTCAGACCGTTTGGCTCAGCTAGGATTCTTCAGGAGCTCCTGAAAATAAAATTTGGCTGACATTGTGTTTACGGCTCCGGGGATTTGAAAGCCACAGATAGCTACTTGATTATTAAACATGTCACGTCAAATATATGTCATGTGTCTCCTAGATCAGCTGTTTGGAAACATGTACATGTTGCATGTTGGGATTTGATCCGTGCTATACTGAGAGGGACTTTTCTTTGAACAACTGTGTGTATAAATAGTGTCAGGATTGTGTGTTGTGCTTTCAGACATGTGCAGTGACTGAGAGTTTGCGCATATATTTAGCAGTGCATGAATATGGCGCAGGCTAAGGAGGATCAGCTATAAATATCCTCAGATTACACACGAGTACACACACACACACACACTAACACACACATGAAATCACTTCGGAAAAATCCCTCTAAGGGAATCCTTCTCATGACCTCTGGCCTTTACCTACAAAGCCTGCCTCAGATATTAAAGCTTCAGGTGAAGGTTGCAAGTTGGTGATTTTTTTATTTATGTTATTCTTGTCTTGTGTTTAAAAAACATTAAAGATGAAAATATGTAAATAAATTGAACATGTAAACACAAATGCACAACAATTATATATGCTGTGATAACTTTACCAAAACTATCAAGCCTTGAGTTTTGGTAAAGTCGAGAAATGGTAAAAAATATTGTAAAATCATTACCATTTATTAGTTAGACCTATTGTGTGTATGAAACAGTACAGAGAGTACAATTCATTATTAATTCAATAATTAATAATGAATTAATCAAATGATAACAAGCAATTACTTTAAGTATTATTATTATTATTATTATTTACTGTTTAGATAAATTATTATTATTTATGTCCTATTTAAATATATCATTTCAATGAATTATTGCATTAATAATAAACAATAAAAAGTTTAATAATAAAAATAAAATAATAATAATAATGGCAATAAAATATAATAGATTATTATTATTATTTACTTTTAAATGCATTATTATTACTATTTATTATTATTATTATTATTATTATTATTAGATTATTATTATTATTTACTTTTAAATGCATTATTATTACTATTATTATTATTATGAATATTCTAAATTAATACAATAAATTAATGAATACAATAAACACATTAATAATAATCAAAATTAATAAATTTCCCATCCATTTGTAGGCTGTTTATCAGCATGTTCACTAAATGAATAAAAATTAAATGTATTAAAATAAAACAACAGTATAATAATAATAATAATAATTAATTAATTGCTATTTATTATATAATTTACATGTGTTATTATTATTAATTATAATATTAAGTCAATTATTATTATTGTTTATATTACTTCTATTAATAATAATAATAGTAATAATGCATTATACCATTAAAAAAGTCAGTAAAAATAGGGCCCAATGTACTGTGTTAATATGAAGGGATTTTCCATATTAATTGTTTTACAGGTTTTTCACTCGTGATTTTAATTATACATCGTATTGTGTTGTGTTTGAGGCTCAAAGGAAATATCCATAAACTTAACAGAAAATGTCTTTTCCATCGATTTTCTTACTGTATGTGAGTTACACACTTAAGTTTAACAGTTAGAGGTTTGTTCATATCACTAACCCATAATATGAGCAAATGGAACAGTGATGCTTACTTGAGAAAACTCCAGGCATTTGTGTTGGAAACAGGCATTTGTCTGAATAAGCGCTTTAAGATCTGACTGTCAGGCAGAAATGTGCTCGTCAAGAAGCAGCTGCCGTCACATATGGGCTCAAATCTGATAAGAGTTCCCGCTTTAGTGCCTTCAAATACACTACCTTTGCTTTAGTTTTTCCGCTTGACATCTGTGTTTTTGTCTTTCTGTGCAGGGTGTGTTGGAGAGTTTTGTCGGGACGGCGTTGGCTGGTGCTGTATTCTGTCTGTTTGCGGGTCAACCTCTGACTATCCTGAGCAGCACGGGACCCGTCCTCGTCTTTGAGCGACTGCTCTTTAACTTCAGCAAGTGGGTGTCATGTACACACAGATACATACAAAAGCATGGCACATAAGTTCAGAATACAACAGCAAGCTATCAGCGGGATGATTTTGTTAGAAGTATTTGTTAGACAAAATGTGATATGTGGTGAAATATAAAATGTGTAATATATATATACATATATATATATATATATATATATATATATATATATATATATACATTACACATTTTATATTTATTAAGTGTTAATAGCTGGTGAAGGAAGTCTATGTGATGTGTCATATGTAGTTTGACCAAAACAAGCAGCATTCCCAGGAACTCTTGTAGTTGTGTGCCATCAGAAGCACAATATGTTCTGAGTTATCTGGAATCAAGATGCATCTTATTGTTGTCCCGTTTCCTCCAAGGTCTCATCTGTGTGTGTGTGTGTGTGTGTGCATGAATACATTTCTCTCTCTCTCTCTCTCTCTCTCTCTCTGTCTTTGAGGTTTCAAGTTTCTGTGTTTATGTTCCATTATGAATAATTGAGTCAGATTTCATGTCTGCTTCTGCTAGTGTGTATCAGTTCAGCTTCGCTGAGGGTTTCCATCTAAAGCGCTGAGTCTAGAATGGATGTAATATACATGTAATATATTAGATGAATCAGATCTAACATGCTAACACAATTAGTACTTTCTAATCAATAAAGACTGGATTCATTCTGTAACACAAGGAGCATAAGAAAAATGTCTTTTGGAAATTATAACAATAAACTGTATAGGACCATAAATAATATAATATAGTTATTATATAATAATATAATATAGTTAAATGTCTCCGCTGTAGCAATGGCCAAAAATACATTGTTTAGGTCAAAATGATAGATTTTTCTTTTATGCCAAAAGTCATTAGGGGGTATATTTTGGTAGCATATAAATGTGTAGGTCCAAAATGGCCAATTTTTTCTTTTATGCCCAAAATCATTAGGTTATTAATTAAAGATAATCTTCCATGAAGATATTTTGTAAATTTCCTACTGTAAATATATTAAAACTTAATTTTTGATTAGTAATATGCTTGGCTAAGAACTTCATTTGGACAAATTTAAAGGCGATTTTCTCAATAAAAATTAACCATGTTTTTTTGGTCCATGGTCACAAATCGTAATGACATTTAAACTCTGATGAATCAAAACTAAAACCATATTATCATAAATATCTGTCGTGCTACATATTAAACCTCTTGCATAATAAAAAATGTCTAGGGTCACATATTATTGATTTCAGTAGAGCATTGTATTATGGGTATTATCTGTGGTACATGTTAAATGTTTTGAGTAAAAAAAAAAAAGGGCATCCAGGTAATCTATGCAAAAAGAAAATTTGCATACTCAGTATGCATACTGTTTGCAACTTTGTTTCAAAACCAGTGGATAGTATGACATTTCAAACCTATTTTCCCTATCTTGTCATGGGTTGATTGCTTCGTGGGTAACGGTGATGTGTGTTTCTCTGATTGGTTCAGGGATAATCAGTTCGACTATCTGGAGTTCCGGCTGTGGATCGGTCTGTGGTCTGCTTTCTTGTGTCTGGTCCTGGTCGCCACAGACGCCAGTTTCCTGGTGCAGTACTTCACCCGCTTCACAGAGGAAGGGTTTTCTGCTCTCATCAGCTTCATCTTCATCTACGACGCCTTTAAGAAAATGCTCAAACTGGCTCACTATCATCCAATCAACACAGACTTTAACATGGACCTGGTCACGCAGTACGGATGCCACTGCAGTCCTCCAGACGGTGAGACGATGACTGAGTGAAGAAGACAGTCAGATAGAAAAGTGTTTGTGCCAAAAATAATCAGTTTTATATAATCTTGTACATTTTTATTCATGTTATTATTATTAATATATTAAAATTATAATACTATATTAACATTATTGCTTGTATTCAGAGAAAATATCTTAATATTTTAAAAAAAAATTGTCGCGACAAGTTATTTTGTTTGAATGTCTTACATTTTCTTTCAATTATGCACATGATTTTGATATTCTTATTAGAAAACAACATAATACTCATAAAGAAAATGTTTTGTGTTTGATTTCTGGTTATTTAATGTTGCATTTAACACTGCAACATACAGTAGAGTTTTCTGATGTGCTTTTCTTCGTTAGGCGCTTTTAATCGGAGACTGGTACATTTTCAGTTATTCAGTTATTTTAATTTGTATACATGCTATTTATATATTTATTTTTGTTTTTCTATTTTTGTAATAATAGTAATATAGTAACATAAATACTTGTTTTCAGAGAAATATATATCAGAGAAAAATATCAAAATATATATTTTTTTTTTACTGACTACAAACAAATACTTACTTTAAAAAATTTACAACATATAATAAAAAATATATAATTCACATTTTTTATTATTATTATACGTGCTATGTTTTCTTTCTTTCTTTTTTCTTTCTTATCTGTCTTAATTTGTTTATTTATTTTTATAAATATAATAACATACTAATAGTAATATATCAACATTAAGAATTGTTTTAGAGATAATATTATGTTTTAAAAAATTAACGCCATTGACAAATTGTTACTTTGTTTAAATATTTAACATTTTGTAATTCAAATCGTATAGTTCACATTTTTATAATTAATACACATGCTATTTATTTATTTAAATAAATGTATTAATATACTAATAGTAATATATTAACATTAATACTTTCAGAGAAAATGTTGTGATATTTAAAAGTTTTTTTTGTTTTTTCTTTTTACCCAAATGACAAATTGTTACTTTGAATTTTTTACATTTTCTTTCAGTTTTGCACACGACTTGTATATTCTAATTAGAAAACAGAACATAATAGTGATCAAGAAAAGGAGTGAGTGAGAAGCTGATATTCAACATCAGGTTAAATATAAAACTAAACTCATGTTTTGTGTCTTTGATTCAAAGGCAACATGTCAGCTCTGTACATGGAGAAAATGGAGGCCCTGATGAACAGCACAGGACAGGTAGATGCTCTGTGTGTTTGTGTTGACCATTATTCAATTATTAAGATACCCACAATGCATCAGTACACTCAGATAAATTAAAAACTGACATTTTTGACAAGTTACTGCACATATACAACACATATGATCTTTAAAAAAGACTAAAACGTTTTTTATTGATATGAATGAGGATAATTGTTCATGTTTCTGTTTGTGCAGCAACATCTGAACGCGACCTGGGCGTCTTTGACGCGCTCTGAGTGTTTGGAGTGGGGCGGTCAGCTGGTGGGCTCGGCGTGTGAATACGTCCCTGATATCACACTGATGTCCTTCATCCTGTTCTTCGGGACATACACCTGCTCCATGGGTCTGAAGAAGTTCAAAACCAGCCGATTTTTCCCAACTACGGTACACAAACACACACACACACACACACACACACACACACACACACGGTCATCCTCACTCATTAATGAGGATCTTAACTGGCTTATGCTATACTCAAGAGAATATTCATCCTCACAGGACTTGGACACTGTGCCCACACTCACTCACTCACACACACACACACACACACACACACACACACTCACTCACACATGTTGGTATATGTGGTTTACGGGGACTCTCCATAGGCGTAATGGTTTTTATTCTGTACAAACACACACACATTTTCTATTGCCCTACCCCAACCCTACAGCTAACCCTAACACCACACAGGAAACTTTGTGCATTTTTGGATTTTCAAAAAAACCAAAAACTCATTCTGAATGATTTATAAGCGTTTTGAATTCCGGGGACACTGAAAATGTCCTCATAAATCACCCTCCTCATTGTAACACACTCACACACACATGTCACACCCACACATGTCATTATACAAATTTGTGTCCTCATAACACAACACCACATAAACACGCTCACACACACACACACACACACACACACACACACACACACACACACACACACACACACACACAAACACACACACACACACACACACACACACACACACACACACACACACACAGACAGACTTTAAGCTTCAATCTGAAACTCATTGCTTCTGAATTAAAGTGTCTTTTGGTTTGGCAGCTGTAATTGAAAATCCGTCCAAAAATGCAGTAGCGTATTACCAATCTGCACTCATTAAAACATCATAAATCTCCATTAATCTCCACTAATTAGAGATTACAGATTTAAAGATTATTGTTTTCACTTTCATTTCTAGTGGTGATGTATTTGTTTTTGATTTTGATTGTTGAATATTGCATTTAACA
Source organism: Cyprinus carpio (assembly GCF_018340385.1). NCBI lineage: Eukaryota > Metazoa > Chordata > Actinopteri > Cypriniformes > Cyprinidae > Cyprinus > Cyprinus carpio. The sequence goes on from NC_056592.1 coordinate 4,037,126, forward strand.
GCAAAACATACAGTTTACTAATGAGCTTTTCTTTATTAGGCATTTTTGATTTATACATTTTTACATCCTCTTTTTTTTATATACATGAAAAATGCATCTATCCTGTATGACATTTTTTTTACATACATTTTAGTTGTTATAACTGTTTTGTTATAAATCATATTAATCACATTTTATTTGATTTTATTTTTCCATTTTTCTTTTTTTTCTTTTTGATTGTATATCTTATATGCACATTATTCAAGTAAAATGTTTTTATTTTGATTGTAAGTGAACTACAAAAAAATAAAAAGATGGAAAAAGTAAAAGAGATGGTGACTGCATCTAAAAAATTTCACTTTCTCTTTATGCATTTATATTATAAATTATAGCAATTAAATCTTTAAAAAAAATATTGATTCAAATATTTTGTTTGATTTGTGATTGAGTATTGCATTAACAACTAACTAATGTTTTTTTTCGTGCAAATTTGTACATTTTGTTATAGCTCTTTTGTTATAAATCATATAATTCCCATTTTGTATAATTACTATACATGCTGTTTATTTATGTAATTATTTTATTAATATAATAATAGTAATACATTAACATTAATAATTGTTTTCCAAGAAAATATCTTCATATTTAAAAGTAAATTTTTTATTTTAGTTGAGAAACCTAATAGAAATAATAAAATAAACATAAAATGTTGATGCTGTGTTATTTGTTCATAATCTGAACAATTTGAACTGTTAATGTGAATTCATATGCTGAATGATTTTTTATATTTCGCAGGTCCGCAAACTGATCAGTGATTTTGCCATTATTCTGGCCATTTTGATCTTCTGTGGTGTGGACGCGCTGGTCGGTGTGGATACACCCAAACTAATAGTGCCAAGTGAATTCAAGGTGTGTATGTGTGTGTTGAGTGGGTTTAATGTCTTTGTGAGGGAACATCTATGTTACAGTAATCCTTTAATAGCACCATATTATAACTTCAAACCACTCACTGAAGTCTGACACTTGAAACCTCTAATACGTGTGTGTGTGTGTGTGTGTGTGTGTGTGTGTGTGTGTGTCACAAACAGACACAACTGTACGTCCAGTGAGAATCCAGTGCTTGTATTGTTAAAGCAAAATCTGTATTGGCACAAGTTGAATCAATATAACTTTCATTATTAATGCTAACAAACCATCATAGATGATATAATATATAACAGATCAATAGATCATTTCGTTTCAAATGTAATTATGATGCTCATATTTCTGTTTGAATGTAGATAAACTACATAATGTGTATAAATTTATATAATGTTTGCTGATGAAAGTTATTATTAAGTGCCACTCTTGTCATGCTAAAAAAAGTTGAATTTACACAGTAAATATATATATAACATTGTATTAAATTAAATATTGTATACTGCGTATTTATTCATTTGAATATATAAATAAATATAAAGATATTTAAAAAAAAATATATTTAAATACTTAACATAAATATATGTAAAATGCATATATGTACAGTCAAACAAAAAATGATTCAGACACCAGATATAATTTTTTATATTTTTTGTTTACTAGTGGGTGCAAGACACTATAGTTTATTTATGTAAATGAGGATAGCAAAATAAAGTAAACTGTGACATATTATACCCAAAAATTCTTCAGACAGTGGACTACCAGTAAAACTGCTAAAAATTTGGGAACAAAATTTATTCAGACACTTTAACTTGACCATGTTTTGCTTAATTGTTATCTGACATTATCAAGATGAATTTGTTCTGACACAGTTTAACTCTTGAGTTCTTACCATTTTCTAAACTATAGCGAAATAACTCTAATAAATGTTGCTTTGGCTGTATATACTGTAACATATATGTTGTATAAAATATAAAATATGTGTGTAATTTATATATAAAAAAAAATTACACATATATATAAACACAAAAATAAAAATGACCAAAAACATTATTATTAGCTAACTAAAATTAAATCTGAAATAAAACATCATTAAAAATACTTACACATATATAATAAAATATGTATAATACTTTTTTTTTTTTAAAATCAAATATATTATAAAATATTACATTCAAAATACAAATAAGTGTAATGAATATATGTTGTTTTTTTATTTGATTTAAATGTCTAATTATCCTGTATTTTTCTACCCTAAATAGCCGACGAGTCCAAATCGTGGCTGGTTTGTTCCACCGTTTGGAGGAAACCCCTGGTGGGTTTACCTGGCGTCACTCTTACCTGCTCTCCTGGTCACCATCCTCCTCTTCATGGACCAGCAGATCACAGCGGTCATCGTCAACCGCAAGGAGCACAAGCTCAAGGTACAAACGGCTGATGTGGACATGCCTCACAAACTCCGGGGCTGATGTGGAATATTATGAGGGATTATGGTCAGAGGATTACACTGCTGCACGCTAACCACTGCTACTGCTTCAGTCGAGACAGGACTTAGATCTCTAACACACAATGCTGTGCTTTATATAGAGAACTGATCATTTATTACAGGTAACAAGTGTTATTTTTCTCGCCCTGAGTGCAGAAGGGAGCCGGGTATCATCTGGACCTGTTCTGGGTCTCCGTTCTCATGATCGTGTGTTCGTTCATGGGTCTGCCGTGGTACGTGGCAGCAACCGTCATCTCCATCGCACACATAGACTCCCTCAAGATGGAAACCGAGACCTCGGCACCCGGAGAACAGCCCAAATTCCTTGGAGTCAGGTGAGGGGAAAAGTCAAAATGCATTGAAATCATGAGGAAAACTTCGCTTAAATCGCTCTAAATTGTATTGTAACTAGGAAAAACTTGATTACAGCATCAAAGTGTCAGTCCTTGCTAAAAAAAAAGACAATCAATTAAACAAGTTTAATATACCATTGTGTGGTGCAGCATTTTTGACCAATGAGATTCTACTGTGGGCGTGGCTATGCAGCACAATGTGAATAGATAGACCATAAACAACCAGCATAATGTGTAAAGATGGATCGATTTTTATATCCCTGATTTCAATATCTACATAGAATGTGGATGATATAATGCATAATCCATAATGTTCCATAATGTAATTTTTTAATAAAATATAAAAAAAACTTCTATGCTGCTGACTTTTGATTATTTTTAACTTGACGTACTAAATTAATGGTAACAATTTACAATAAGGTTTTATTTGTTAACATTATTTAACTATATTAGTTAACATGAACTATACTTACACAGCATTTATTAATATTAGTTTATGTTAGGTTCAACACTGACATACATTATTAAAATCAAAAGTTTTATCTGTTAACATTAATGTCCTTTAAACTAACATGAACGTTAAAGTTAATAATAAATATATTTTTCATTGTTAATTCGTGTTAGTTAATGCATTAACTAATGTTACCAAATGAGATCTTACTGTAAAGGGTTACCAAAATAACAAACTAAATAAACTAAAATTAACAAATTAAAAATTAAATAAAAAAAACTAATAAAGAAGACAAAACACAACAAAATTACTAAAACTTCAACTAAAATGCATTAAAAACTGCTAATAAAAAAATAAATCATTCAAAATATTAATAAAAATTATAATCGTATATCAGTGATACTAAAATAACACTGATGTAAATGTCAATATAATGCCAATGTATGTACACTGTACAATCTAATGACATCACGTGAGATAAACACCTATTTTGCACAGTATTTACTCAAAATTCATCAATAAAATGCAAAGCAGAAGTAGTTTATCATCCATTAGTATTTATTATCCGTTGACGAGGCTGTCGGTGGAACTGAGGAGGGTGTAACTCTCATGTTTTATCAGTCAAGCAGACATACAGTAGTGCTAATAATCCCAAAATGACTCAAATAAATGATCAGATATATCAGTTTATCACCAGTTATGTGTGGCTTTATTGTGTCACGTTCACCAGACTGTGGCTCATGCTTGCGTCGTCGATTCTTTCTCATGCAGGGAGCAGAGAGTCACAGGAACAATGGTGTTTATTTTGACGGGTCTGTCGGTCTTCATGGCCCCCATTCTGAAGGTTTGTTCTTTCATATTTATTCAACTCTATCTACACTGTCCTTTTGCAGACTAAAACTCATCTTTGTCCTGGAGAATAAGACCGAATGTTGCTTAATGCATGTGTGTTTGCTTTGAGTTCATGTGCGCTGCTAAAAGTTGACAAAATATGCTTTTTAGCACATATACACATATTTATCAGTTTCTTTTCCTTCTGGGAAAACAGACCACAAATATGAATGACTCATGACTCTGGCTTGTAAATAACAGGATCATAATTCATATCTGTGATGTAAACAGAAGAGTATTTGAGAAAATATCAGTTGTGTCTACAAAATGTTAGGGTGTTTAAAGCTTTTCTTAAGTGAATTGAATATAGGGTTTATAAATGTAAATAAATATAGGGCTTATATTTATATAGCAGTATATCTACAACTCCATGAAACTTGATTTCTTGAATTCATTTCTGAAAGAAAAACAAAGTTTAAAATGACTGCTAGATTATCTGAATACAAAAAGCACAAAAAGTAAAAAGTGTTCCATCCATCCATGAATGTGCATTATTTATACATTTATAAATTATTAATAAATATTATCTTTATTGTGGTATTACTAACACTGTACCATGGTACTGGCACAGTTCGTTTTTATATATGTTGGTAATCCAAGGCACCATGGTATAATTGAGATACATGTCTAAAAGCCCAATAAACCATGTATAATTGTGTACTTTTTCACTGGTTAGTGCATTTACTGCCCCCTACTGGACACGTACCTTGTAAACATAACAGTTTGGTAAAGGACTTTGACATGTGAATGGGGAAAAAAACTCATACCAGGATGTAAAATAAGACAGAGGCTTTCATTTCTGTGTGCTTTTTGTCAATAACACAAATTCCGTTTCATTATAAGCTGTTTGCATTGCTCAAATCTCCTCCTTTGGAGCATATTATGTTGACAAGGTTGGATTTGGGGTGTGTTTGGTGGGTACAGCTTTTGTCTTTGTGCAACCTTTGATTCTGTATGTGTGTACATATTGCTTTATGTGTTTGAAGACAAACTGAAGCGTTATTATTGATATAATGCTATAATAGAGTGTGTTTGGTTTGATCTCTGCAGTTCATCCCTATGCCCGTCCTGTACGGCGTGTTCCTCTACATGGGTGTCGCCTCTCTCAACGGCGTCCAGGTGAGTTCATGCAGCTCAGCTGTGAGTGTCATGTTACTATTCTGCAGAAAGAGATTGTAATCTTCCTGTCTACATGATCTCCACTGGAGCCTGGGAACCTGAATGATTCCAGAACTTGATCTGAGTTCAGGAAAATCGGGATAAATCAGGTGTAAGCAGGATCTTCATGGTGTAATATGCCTGGATAAACCTAGAGCACATCAGGACAGATTTGTGCATCAAAATGTGCTTAAATAATTGTGCTTGCTGTTAAACCTTGACTCATAAGTCATCCTGAGACTTTTACATCTTTCTAAGTGATCAGACTTAATATATTTGTCTTTTTTATTATATAAAAATTATATTTTTATTATGTGCATTTTTTTTCTGACAACAGGAAATAATAAATTAAATATTAAATTGCATTTTTATTGTTTAAATAGAATACATATATATTTGAATGTGATTATTTTAGTGGTTTTATTTTTATAAATTTTTTTAAAGAATATTTTCAATACTTTGCACTATGGAAATAAGTTTTCATTTGCATTTCAATTTTTTCACTGATTATTTTCAATGTAATATAATTTTTATTTAAAGTAGAATATAAATAGAATGTATTATTTTATTATGTATGTATTTATTATTATTATTTATATTATAATGTATAATATAAATGTATATATTTCATGTTTTTTATATTTTATATTCTTATATTGTATATATATTTACATATAAAATATAATATAATATAAATTCAAGTAATGGAAGTATACACAAAACTAAATATATATATATTTATTTTATAAAATAAATTAATTCTATTAAACATTCAATATTTAAATAAAATTTAATATAGTTAATTATTTCACCTAATTTTTAGAATATTGTTTGGTTTTTTACATTTTTGTGACAACAGGATGTCTGCCTTTAAATAAACTATGAATAATGTTTTTTTTTTGTTTATGTAGTTTATGGATCGTCTGCAGCTCTTGTTGATGCCTGCAAAACACCAGCCAGATCTGATCTACCTGAGACACGTACCGCTGAGACGGGTTCACTTCTTCACCTTCATACAGGTGTGTGTGTGTGTGTGTGTGTGTGTGTGTGTGTGGTCACATGCTCAGCCTCATACAGGGCTCACATCTATAGCTTTAGTGCTGTATATGTATGATGAATGTGTGTGTCTGTCACAGGTGCTGTGTTTGGCTCTCCTGTGGGTGTTGAAGTCAACAGTAGCAGCAATCATATTTCCTGTGATGGTGAGTCTTTTATTTGTAAACACAAAATGCACTCAGTTGGTACAATCAAAATCTTAAAATAATCGTATAATACGTATAATAAAACATCAAGACTCATGTTTTAACCCTATAATTCCTACAGTATCATATTTGATACAATCAAGACTCATGTTTTAACCCTATAATTCCCACTATCATAATTATACACATATCTAAAAACCCAAAACAATCAAAAAATATCTCAAAAAACCCTCTAACCAACAACACGCCTCCCTTATATCTGATTGATATTATACTACTTATTAACATAAAAATCCTCCTTATTAGTATCAATTAGGTTGTGGTTCACGTGTCTTTTTGCTGTGAAATCTTTTCTGATTTTTAGAAAGTATACATAAGAATAACAACATATCTTTACTCGAATATCAATACAAAAACTTACAGAAATAAACAAATTAAAATGTAACCTTCATTATATTGCATTGCATTATATGTTTTGAACATAAAACTAAGCATGTAAATAATAAAAAACTAATTGAATATTCATCTTATTTTTGTCCAATTGGAAGATATAGATTGACAACTGATATGTATATGCTTTTATATAATACTTTATAATCTAACACTATAAAAATAACAAACACCATTCAAATTACATATTTTCCATCAGTTTTGGGCCTCTGAAAAAAAATGAGCTCATCATACATCATGTATCAAAAATAACAATCAAAACGCATATATATCTTATTAAAGTTTCTATAAACTCTTCCATTTAAAAACAAAAAAAAATTTTATCTGACAATTATTTCATATGTGAGGCTTTACAAGGTTAATTTCTACACATCGGAAATCTCTTTCTGTTCTTTTTTCCAGATTCTTGCATTGGTTGCCGTGAGAAAGGCCATGGATTACGTGTTCTCGCAGCACGATCTCAGTTACCTGGATGACGTCATGCCCGAGAAAGACAAGAAGAAGAAAGAGGATGAGAAGAAGAAGAAGAAGAAGAAAGGAAGCATTGACAGTGACATGAACGACGTGAGTCTCTCACTCTCTGTGTGTGTGTGGTAGAACCGGGCATTTCCTTAAAGCTGCAGTGGTAAGAATGTGCCACCCCTGCGTTTACAGTCGGATTTTCCAGCCATTGAGAAAGTTCCCAGCATAAAGATCTCCATGGAGACCATGCAACAGGAGCCAGTGCTGGGGGAGAAGCCCTCAGACCGTGAGTAAACACGCAGGGGCTCCAGCCATCACTCTGTCCTCTTACTAACAACTTTAATAATGGCCTCCCCCTCCCCTCTTCCGGCTTCCCTCACGCGCTCCTCCAGAAAACATCTCTGAATCCCGTCTTTCTCTTTGTTTATGGTGTTGCTTGGTTTCCTGGTCTGTGTGGATCAATAATCCGCTCTTAACAGATAATACAAGCTTAATCACTATATGCTGCAACTTTGTGTGTGCTGTATGTATTAATAAAGTCAACATGCAATCAGAATGGACCCTATTTACTTTCCTGGTTCTGGTCTTTTCGTGCATGATTCATTCCAAATGTTTGTCTTTTATCAAAATAACTTGATCCGCCTTTAAAGCCAGTTCGCTTTCTGTCTGATGTCATTGATCGCTCTTATTTCTCAATCTCTGGATTCACCTGGATTTATTCTGCTCTATATTGACGCGATTTAGCGATTAACGAGTTCTTTTGTTGATTTTTGTGGGAGAAACAATGCACATTGTTTAAATAACAATTCCTATTCACAACCTTCAGACGGCCATTCAGTAAGACTTTATTTTACAAAAGCAATATTTTTATTCCATCAGGATCATGTGACACTGAAGACTGGAGTAATGATGCTGAAAAATCAGCTTTGCATCACAGGAATAAATTACATCTGAAAATATATTCAAACAGAAAACAGTTATTAGAAATTGCAATAATATTTCACAATATTACTGATTTTTCTGTATTTTTAGTCTAATAATTGCAGCCTTGGTGAGCAGAAGCGATTCTTTCAAAAATTTTACCAACCCTAAAATCACAAAAATAATAGCAAAATAAAACAAATAACACCGAATCTCGTGTTGACTTTAACCTGGTGGTTTTTATCTCTGCATTTCCTGTTCTTTACTAATTCTAACCACTAACCAATCAACTCTTCTTTTCAGCTGCATCATAACATATTATTTTAACCCTTGATGATTTGATAATCTGCTTTGTATGTATGTATGTATATTAACACCACGTGCTTGTTTCTCATAGGAAAGCCCATGTCCTTCCTCACTCCCTACTGATGGAAAGCACTTTTTCCTTTCTAAGACTGTGTCAAGGTAAATATGTGTGTGCACATGCATGTCTATAATTATCCAGCTTATATCAGCATGAATTCCATGCTGGCTCAGGCTGCTTTATGGTGGTTAGTGCTGGTCTAGCTGGTGGAACCACCATTACCATGTTATTTTTTTGTCTTAATTTTGGTAAAATTACTGAAATGCATTGGCAAACCCATCAGTTAGCATTATAATGCATGTCTATGAGCTGTGTGTTCTGTAATCATCTCTAACAGCTCTCTCTTGTGCTTTCTCCTAGTCAGGATTTAAACCCCTTTAAGAAGATGGTGCCTCAGATCAGAATTGATTTGGACCCTGAGAACAACAAATTCTTCTGGAAAACTCCAGCTTCCGAAACGTCCCTTTAAACACTCCTGAAAACACTTTCACACAGACACTTTTAGGTCCAGATGATGGTTTGGTCATTCAGCTAAACAAAAAAAACTTTGCTAGAATGTTTCTATTTGAAGTCCAAAAAAGGACAAATGGTATTTAAACACTACAATCAAAAGCTGCACAAACAAACTTTTTACCAAAGAGTTATTTTTTAAAACTTTATTGAATTTTTTAGCTCCTCGATATGTCCTTCTGACATTTTGGTTGCATTACTGTTGGAAAGTTGGGGGAAAAGTATTTTTGCCATTGATTTATTTTTTTGGTTCTGGGTCCAGACTGATTTTTTTCCCCCTCAATTATTTTTACATTTTTATAACCATATTTTATTAAACTGAAAGCATATCAGAATTATGTCATAATCAGTCTTAATAATGTAGAAACAAATAAGGTATAAAACAAAACAAACTTGAGGTTTGAGTTTTCTTTTGGCCAAATAACTGCACTTCATTTAAATGAGCACATTAGATCAAATTTTCTAAAAATATCAATGAACAAATTCAGTTTTCTATGGAAGCTACAGAATTAAAAAATAAAAAATAAAAATAGAAACTGTAATTGCAAATTATTTCACAATTCTTTTTTTCTTTCAATCCTGAGATTTAAACTCAAAATTCTGAGAGAAAAGTCAGAATTGTGGGATATAAACTTTTTTTTTGAAATTCAGTTTATAGTTTACAATTCCGACTTTTATTCTCAGAATTCAGTTTGAATCTCGCAATTCTGAGAAAAAATAAGTCAGAATTGTGAGATTCTAAAATACTGCAATTACCTTTTTTTTTATTGCATAAACGGGCTTCCATAGTTTTCTTTGATACTTTGTTTTTTTTATCCGAAAACTCAAACCTTTAGTCTTTTAGAAGTGAATTTAAGTGTATATAATCACTAAACCACAATGGTGGCCCAATATGGGAAACTGTTGTTTTAAAGACGAAACATCTTTCCTTTTCTTAACAAGACACTTCAGGAAGTGGGAAACACTCGATATGAATATTATTTTCTAGTTCTACCTCTTATGATGGACAGTAGGTGCCAGGCACTCTTGTGTTTGAGTGAAGCATTTCTCTATGCAGTATATAACGGTTGTCAACAGCTATCTTAAAGTCACGTGACGGGAAAAGCGGGAACCGCGCTGGATGCTCTTGACTATGAAATTCCCTCTGCCCCTGTGTGAACTCCAGATCCGTTTCTTCATAAATGACAATCCATAACAGGGCGGATACCTTCAGTGTGATTGCGTTTAATGTATTTACTATGAAGCAGTTGATTTATTGTGATTTTATTACCTGGATATTTTTATTGTACTTTTTTTAAAGAAGTAATGGTTTAGATAGTGACGTCTTTTATACTGAGATGAAACGTTGAGAGGTGTAAGGACTCAATAAATGAGATTTAATGTGGAACAGCTGCACCAAGTGACAGCAATATGAAAATTTCCTTGTTTTTGTGTGTGTGTGTGTGTGGGAACTTAAATGCTGCCATTAAGACAGATCATTTAACATTTTCTCTTTCATTCAGCACAAGGATATTTCAGTCAGAAAATCTGGTGTAGAATATTTTTTTATATATATAAATACTCCACAGTCATTCAAACTTGAATATAGAGACACAAGTCAGTGTTTGTACATAGATCTGTTCATTATCTCTGATCAATAATGTCTTCCATTTCTTTTGATTGGATCAAATTGCCTGTGCATTTTCTAGGACTGAACTGTTTTAGCGAGATGCATATGTAGTGCATGATGTTTTCATAAATCTTTTCTTTTAGATGCTGTTTTTCAAAACCTATTGAGATTATTTATTGTCGTCCTCTTCTGAAAGTCTTACTCTCTGTGATTATAAATGACGCTACAGGCAATCATGAGATTAACAGTTGATCGCTGTTCTGTAAAAGGGAATCGCCCTGTAGCACTGAGAGGCAGGCGATGGGCAAATTAAAGCAATTATTAAACCTCATTCTGGTGTCTGATGCATTCAAATGAGCTTTTATATGTAGCATGTGTTCTTCACTACACACAAATGACACAAGGATGCTATTTTGTCTGATTTAAAGCAGTTAAACTTGAATATGTTGCACAAATGTTTAGAAAAAAGACCAGTCAGGGCAGCACCATTTTTAATTTCTGACAGGAATGAAAACGAGGCTGTGAAGGATTTAACACGATTGTTGAGATGACTAAATTAATTTTCTCTGGACAAAAACTCCAGACAATGCCTTTAAAATCCAGTTTTTGAAGGCAGATTAGTTCAATCTGGTGGGAGTAAAAACAGAAAAACATCTGCAATTCTATGGTTTAGCCACTAGATTCCTATAGAGCTCAAGGCTTATTCATTCTCTAGTTGTTTTTAGACATAAGTACTTGTTTTTATTAGGTTGTGGATTTGGATATATATTTAGACATTCTAAAAGACAACTTTTTGTAAAGGTTTTTTTTTTTTTTATTGAAATGTTGGTTTGTTAATTATTTAATTTTACTACAGTCAAACCTTAACACAGAGAAAGATATTTTATTACACATAACATAGTTCAACAAAAACATACAGGAATGCTTTATTAGATGTTAATTAATCTGATTTCAACCTCGAGTCTTCTGGCTTAATTTTGCCATATTGTTACAGCCACACCAGTTCATTTGTGTGTGTGTTCTTGATGTTTTAGTGTGTAACCCCTTCCTTGGCATCTGTTTTTACTGCATTGTGGCTGAATTATTGATTTAATTTCACGCATTTGCAAAAACATGCTTTGTGTTGCAGTCACACCAGTTCATGTGTGAGTGTGGGTGGTGTGTGTTGTGTGTCTATTTTGCACTCTTGATATTTTAGAGTGTTGTTCTTTCATTGCCGTGCACTTTTTTTTTTTGCATCGTTATTACCTACTAATTACCTAAAAGAAAAAAATAAACCTTTCCAATTCTTCCTCTGAGGTCAAAGTGCTGCAGGCCAAAGCCAAACAGCTAGACGTAACAGGACCTGAAATGGGAATCTGGATCTAATCTGGATAAAAGCCCAGAGGCCAGAGACATTGTGTTCTAGTCCTTGTAATCTGTTACCTTCAACTCATGCCTTAGAGCTGGAAAGATCTCCTTTACCTGTCCAAATCCAACATAATACTGTATTCTCATTTCTTGCACTTCTCTGACCAAATCTTGAAATCTCGCCTCCTCGTAATTGCTTTCACGCACATGTTTCACTGAGATAAACCGTGTTTACATGTGGATAAAAGGCAGAATGACTGATCAACATCTAAACTGCTCACTATCACCACACAAGCATCTTCCAAGAAGATAACCAGAGCTGAAATTCGCATATTTTCCATTTCAGTAATTCAGGATCTCATCACGGGAATGGATTTAGCACGTAATGAACCGAAAAGGCTCATCACACTGGACTAGATGTCATCATATGCTTGGACAACTTTAATACGGAGTCGTTAGTAGTTTCTTTGATCATCTCCTGATATGTGGCCTTACTCACGAATTTCACCTTCTCTTTCGTTCACTGGTAATGGGATGTAAGCAAACGCACATCTGCTCTAATAACCCATGGGTCGCTGTATAGCAATGAGTAAGACCTATGGGATCGAGCCAGGAACCTTCAAATGAGCTTTTATATGTTAAATCAATCATACAGATATTTTTCATTCCACATAATTGACATAAAGACACTCTATTTTGTATTATTTAAAGAACATTAACCTACAAATGCTTAGAAAAAAAGGCCTTATAGCAATTCAAACCCTAAACAAAAATTTTTATGGCTTTATAAATTTATATGAATATATTTTCTATCCATTCACCATCACTGAGCTGTTGACCATGTGTATTTTTATGTAGTTTCTGAGGAGTCAGTTTTTTAGTCGATTAAAAGTGAGAAATAATTTTTTATTGGCTTTATAATTAACTTTTATTAAGAGACTTTATAAAACGCTATTGTAGCTCTTTACCACAGTTCAGCACTAATTGTGATCAATGAGTCAAGCAAAATATTTTTTCCATAGACCATCAGAATTAATTTAACCACTTAATTTTTTACAGTTATATGACATTTAACTCGATATTTTAAAGTCTGTTTAATGTAATTGAACTTGAAATGACATGAAAAGCCCATTTGATTATTCTTAAAAATCTAAAGCAGCAACTGATTATTTACAGTGATCAGATGGAAAGGAAAAAGTTGAGAAAATGTTGCCTTAACACTTAATGTGGGTCTTCAATAGCTTGTAATCACAGGATCAAACAATGTCTTCTCGCGACATCTAGTGGCCATTTAGCAAAACTGCAGAAGAGATTATCGATCCTTGCTTCAAAGCCTGTTTTATTTAAAATTAAATCTTTTAATTATTTTAATTATTTGATCTGATTGTACACTTTGCGTCCTGATTGTGAATACTATTATACATAAATGTTAATTTAATTTAAATGTCACAACATTTGATTTTAATTTAAAATGTTATAAAATAATGTATTATTTAATTTTATTAAATAATAAAAATAAATAATTTGTTAAATCAATTAAATATTACATTTAAATAATAAATAAAAAAAATGCTATTTAATTTTTAAAAATTGAAGTAGTTAAGTTTCCTTCCAATTGTTAATGATTTTTATGATCATATTGTTGATGAACCGAATGAATTAATTAATAAACTATAATTGCTAATGAGAAAATTAAATATTTTTATGATCAAAAAATAAATAATTTGTTAAATCAATTAAATATTACATTTAAATAATAAATAAAAAAAGCTATTTAATTTTTAAAAATTGAAGTAGTTAAGTTTCCTTCCAATCCGAATATGTTCTAATGATTTTTATGATCATATTGTTGATGAACCGAATGAATTAATTAATAAACTATAATTGCTAATGAGAAAATAAATTCAATTAAAATTAAAAAATAAACATACAAAACTATAAAGCGCGATCGGATCAAACATAATATCTGAGCTGATTTATATCCAGCTCTTTCCAGTAGGTGGCGGTGCTGCGTTATAAGCGAGAGCGCGCGTGCGCAGTACGACGTGCTCGCTCGCTCTCGAAGACAGCTGACACGTGGGAAGCGTTAGCAGCACTGCATGGCAACGCAGAGAAGTCCAGATTTTTAACATGACCCCCTGCAGCGCGGCGTGTTTCTCTGAGCTCATGAATGCGCAGCCTGGTTAAAACAGGAGGTCTGCTGTGGTCTGAATCGACAGCGAACTGGAAATGTTATGGTGACTCAACTATCCGCTTTGCAGTCTCTTTTGACTTCCTCGAATCACAAATCATCATTGAATTCTGTATTTAACCGAATTATTGACACTCGCACTGGCGATAGTAAACAGTTGTGAAATCTGTACGGTGAGGAAGGAGGCGTGGCATGACGCCAGAGTACCATATTGACAGGAAAACCCACCAAATTTGGAGCTGCTTCCTGCACTCTCCGGGTCACCATGCTGCGCCTGTCCCGCGTGCTGCTGGAGCGTTTACGCGCGTGTACCGAAGCCTCCGCGCGTAACCGACACTGGAGCAAAATCGCCGAGCTGTCAGTAAAGTTCTCCAGTACTAAAGCTGCTCCGCGGTTCCGAAGAATGGACTATCAGGTAAAGCATGCGATGCGTCCATATGTTATACGTTTGTATGTAAATTATTAATAATAACTGTTGAGTTTGTGCGCTTTTATTTGGACTTTTGCCTAGCAGTTTTATTTTTGGGCTCGGTTGAAATTACGCAGTAAATCCATCGTACGCCGCTGATTCATCTGTGACGGTTGTTACATCAGCCGTTTGAGTTTAAAATCAAAGAGCGGCAATTTTTTTCCGCGTAATGTGCGCACGTGAGATTACGTGTATTCCATCGAGCTCAATATTCTAATAGCAAGCATTTATGCAGAACTTAATTTTAAAAATGCCTTTCGCGTTTATTTACGATATACTACGTATTTCTTTGCTTCTGGTCACTTTCCCAGTAACTTTTGGATGATAGCAAAGAAATGTAATACTAGTATGTAATGAATAACTGTGTAAATAAGTCACAGTTGGATTATTTACAAGTAATTATGAAGTATTAACATAAAAATAGATACTAGTTATATTAAGCAATATATTATGCCATATATTCTGCATACTTTCATATGCCATGTGATCAGGCAGCCATAACTGAGGGTTAAATACATGCGAGTGTAGAAGAGAAGATACAAGTTTCATTTATTAAGCTTGTTGTGTCACTTATGTTTATTAGAGAATTAGGTGACTGTTGATATAGTAGAGGTCAAATCTGACCAAATATTATAAATGAGATAATTTGTCAGAGTTTTGGATTATTTGTATTTATTTTAATTTTTTTTAAACCTATATCTCTTATATTCAAAATATAGGAGATATATATATATATATATATATAATATTTTTATATATATATATATATATATATATCTATTAATTTTTTTTTTCTCTCTCTTTTTTTCCCCAATTGTTTGTAGTGCTTTGGGTACAAGAAAAGCACATTATAAATAAAATGTATTGTTATTATTAAATAGACAATTAAAACAATTAATGAATGCTTTGCATATTTTATGTTAGATAAATATGCAGAATAGTAGTAGAATAGAGGTTTTCTTAAATAATATGATGAAAGCCACATTAATATTCACATTTATAAAACTATTTACATATCTTAGATTCAAAATACAATTTTTTAAAGCTATTTCGCCTGATTTTTTAATAGTGTCAGGACTAGGTTTACCTCATCTTACTTTGCTAGTCAAGCATGTTCTGTTTCGTTAATAAGTGATTGTCAATAAATGCGATTATGTTTTGCCAGTTACTTTATCTACGATTCGTCTGATCGCTTCCGCCAACCAACCAAAACATTCAGCAATAAAACATATTTAGTTTTCATTTGCCAGTTGTAATACGATTGTTCTACATAAACCAGATATTCTGGCTAAACATTGACTAAATATTATGAAAGAGTTCATAAGTTCAGATTTTTGTTAGTAAAGCAAGAGTTAAGCCTCAGTTTATAGAGACTAGAGCATGGATATTTTCTCTGAATATCAGCTCAAAATTAGGATTGGATGTAAACATGAGAGTTTCATGAGCTTCAGAGCTGGTGTTTGAGATGGCATGAAGTCTTTGAGATCCTGTAGCGTTATGAATGTCTTCCAGGATGCGGTTTGCACGCTCAACACCCTCCAGACGAACGCCAGCGCGCTGGAGCAGGTGAAGAGAGAGCGAGGTCATCCTCAGCTCCAGCTGCAGGCCATGAGAGGCTTCCTCCAGCGGGCAGGACTCAAGGTATCAGCTTCACAGCACTGAAACACTCGTGATTGGAGTGGACGGCATGAACCAAAATCATAATGTCACTGTATGAGTGATTTTATATCACAGTACCTGTGTAGACAAATGATAAACCACTATTTCTGCAATAAGTCTGATGTTATTTGGACGTTTTGATATCAGTCTCAGCCAGTATCTATTCATCCTTGACCAATTGAGAGATTTGTGAATGGATAATATACAATTTCTGTATAAATGTAAAAATGACTTACATTTTTGAATTTCAATGTCATTCAATTTTAACTTGATGGACATAAAACAAAACATAAGTGAGAATGAGTTCTTTCTCATTTTGATTGGTTGAAAAACATTCCAATCTGAATTTAAATTACTGTATTAAAATGCTTTTTTAATCTGAGCTACTTTAAATTTCTATAACTACATTGTTTTAGCCTTTATATATTTTTGCATATTAAATAATAATGTGCTAATGCTTAAATTTTTAATAATCCAGATAATTAAATACATTATGCATGAAAAGTACTAAAATATTTTTTTTTTTCTTTGCACTCCGGCAGACACAAAACAAAAGATATGATTCTTAGCAAATGAACGGTGAGCCTGACCGCTTTACATTATTTAACAAATTAATTAAAAACAAAAGACTCAAAATATTACAAATTATTAAAACTGTATAGCAATTTTAATTGTTAGATTTTAAAACACATTCTTTATTGCCATTGTAAATACTCAACATATGCTTAACTGTGACCGCATTTTAGCAACCAAAAACACCTAAAGTCTTCTTCGCTTTGTGAAAACAAGTTCTTCCTTGTCTCAAGGTGTTAAAACATGTTCACATCCATATTTTAATTACAGTATGTTTTGTAAATAACCATTCGAAATGCGTTGATGTGTCCTGTCTGTCCTCAGGTAGAAGAACTTGATCGTCTTAATATTATTCACGTGA
Source organism: Cyprinus carpio (assembly GCF_018340385.1). Taxonomy (NCBI): domain Eukaryota; kingdom Metazoa; phylum Chordata; class Actinopteri; order Cypriniformes; family Cyprinidae; genus Cyprinus; species Cyprinus carpio. The sequence continues at coordinate 4,054,483 of NC_056592.1, forward strand.
CTGGAACGAAAGGAAAGGTAAACCAGATCACTGAGAAATTAAACACTGAATCAAGTTATAAAAGTTAAACGAAATGCAGAAAATATTATTTATTTTTTTTAGGGTTCAACGTGTGCCTTTACAGAACAGATTTTGAGAAACTATGGCTTCCGGACTGGATTCTACAGGTATTACAACCAGTCAAAACAATTCTGTATTTGGAGATGAATGTGTTTATAGTTATTCTTTTGTGCATGGTTTTTAAATCAGTGTAAGTGTTGCATAACTCCACTGTTTATTCATGCATGCACATGTATGTGAGTTCATGCTGAACTTTGCTTGATCTGTCCACTCAAATAAACCAGCTCCCTGAGTAACAAGTAAAGCTGTGTCACGTCTGTATTACCATGCAAATGATGTAATCAGTCTGTCCTAGGTTTTGTTGAACTTTAGCTCAAGCTTAATGATTTACATAATCACTGACCATTGTTCACAGCAATCATTGTAAACAAACACTGTAGTAAAGTCATTACATTTTCTGTGTTATCTGTATTGTCTAGCTTGATATGTGTATTGTTTGTTTTCTGCATTCTCTCTTTAGTTCACCTCATTTGGTGCAAGTGAGAGAGCGAATCCGAATCAACGGGCAGCCAATAGGAAAAGAGCTCTTCACCAAATACTTCTGGCAGGTGTACAGACGACTGGAGGATACGAAGGTGAGACGGATGGTATTTTTAAGTCAATATGCAATGTAGGCATTCTCTAACATTCACTAGTCAAACTTCTTCCCAAGTTTATACACCAGTCCATTTATGAAAACTAATGGTAAAAATGGCTCGGTCATAAATCTTGATGGTTATGACAATCCTGAACACGTAACATGATGACGGTGTGAAATATGCTGATATACGGAATCAATAGTGATTGTGATTTGAATATATTAATATTTGCATGTATTAATACTTGCATATATAGTTTTATGAATGCTTTTGATACAAGAAATCGTCAAGGAAAAAATACAGTTATACAAAATTATAGAACTTAAACTCTTTAAGAAAAAAACGATCCGCTGCTGTGAGTGAATATGTGCTCATGTCCAAGCTTTTTACTTCTGAGGAAGGTTTACTTGTGCATTTGTGAACTTAGTGGTAGCTTTAAACAATGATCTGGTTTGTTTCTCTATGTCTTGAGCTCCAAGGCTTTAATTCCTATGAAAGATGTGCATGTTTCATGCTGGCTGCTCCACCACGTTTGCATCTGTTCAATGTTAATTGTGTTAAGTGTAAATGTGAGGCATCTGGTCATGTAATTGCATAATCACAACAGCATGTCAATCATGTGAGGATGGAGACAGTGGCATTTGTTAAAATGTCTCTTTGAACATCTGCATCCATGTATCCTTCATAAATGGCAAAGCACAGCCATGATATGAGTAATATTCAAAGTTGCAAAATATATATATATTTTTTTTTTGGTCATAACGTTTGTGTTTAACCTTTCAGGAAGCCCATGGCGGCAGCATGCCTGCTTATTTTCGCTTTCTCACCATCTTGGCCTTTAATGTCTTTCTGCAGGAGAAGGTGAGCAACATTGCTGATCTGTTTTTTCATGAATATTTAATCATTTTATTCCAACAGTTGAGCCTGTAATGAAACCTACATATGTTTGAGATCACAGATCAAGCGTTTGATAGTGATCTACTGTTGTTTTTTTAAGAACTTTATCATCTTATCAGCAATGTCAAAGTTTAATCTTTCTGTCTGAAAGATCATTGACACTTGTCCTTTATTATAAACCTTGACCCTGTCTATGTCTCCGCCTCTGTGCAGGTTGATTTGGCCGTCATTGAGGTTGGGATCGGTGGAGCTTATGACTGCACCAATATTATCAGGTATTACAGCACTATACGATTCAGAGATATTACTGTCTCCCTCCCGTCTGCTTCAGTGTAGCGTGTCTAATACACTCTTTGTGCTACATTGTTCTAGTGTGACATCCATTTAATCTCCATTCGTCTGGCTTTTCGTAACTCAAGCGTGACACATTCCTCTCATATCAACCAATCATTGATCAGCATTCTTCATGAGTTAAGTTGATTATATCAGTCAAGATCCTAACTGACCACATGAACCAATCAATGGTCATGAAAATCAAGAAATCACTCTGCATTTTATATGATCTTATTCTCAGTAAGAGCCAATAATGACAGCTTATCTTTATTCAAAAACACATTCATATTACACATTCAACACTTGTATTTACCAATGAGAAATACAAATGCAAATCAGCTTTTAAAGCTCTACAAGTTGAATCACGTCTGTAGGATTTTCCATAAGCGTTCTTCCATTTAAAATTACAATAATATTTTGTAATCACCAAAGCACTATGAACCTGACTGAACCTACAAATCCTGTATTAAAAATGGGAAGGTGATGTGTGTAACATCTATGATTTTTAAAGATCACAACTATTCAGATGGACGTTTGTGTTGAAACAATCATTATTTTGTGATTGTATTTTGTGCTGTTAAAGACACAGAAATGATACACTCCACTTGAAAGGTAATTGAGGATTAATTTATTGAAATGTCTTTCTTAGGCGTCCCTGGGTGTGTGGCATCTCCTCTTTGGGCATAGATCACACCAGCATACTGGGAGACACCATTGAGAAAATTGCTTGGCAGAAAGGAGGGATTTTCAAGGTGAATATTTGTGGCTCTTGTGTGAAAAAGAATTCGAAAGTTTGCATGTTGGAAGTTTTTCAGTGAATGTGTTTATTGCAGCTAGGAGTTCCTGCATTCACAGTCAAACAACCTGTTGGGCCGATGAAGGTGCTTCAAGAGAGGGCAGAAGAAATTGGGGTGAGAACTATGAATATACTACAGATTCAATTCAGAATGTAGTTAATTTGCTCACATTGTTCTGTGTTTCTCTCTCAGTGTTCGTTATCAGTGTGTCCTGATCTGGAGGAGTATGAGAGTGAAGGTTCACTTAGCTTGGGTCTAGCTGGCCACCATCAGCGCCGTAACGCTTCTCTGGCTCTACAGCTCTCACACACCTGGCTGCAGAGACACTTCCTCACAGGTGTGTGTTTCTGACTGTTTGTGGGTTAGTTCACATATCTCTGTTTGTGTTTTTAATCAGCTGTTTGTTCCTCAGATCCTGCGTCGTCATCTCCAGTAGAGTTCAGCGGTGTGAGTCCAGCTCCAGTGTTCCAGCCCAGTCCTGCAATGATAAAAGGTCTGGAAAAACACACTATACACCCCAAATTAAAGCTCTGTTCTCAAACCTAGTGATCCGCCTTGATGTCTGCTGACTAAATAGGTAGCTACCTTCTGAGACAGCATTTTAACCCGTATGGAACTTCTTTATTGATTGATTTAGCACAGCCTATATAGGCAGCAACAAGCAAGAAACAGGGATGTGATTTTTCCGTATTTGTTTGGTTATATAAGCCTACATATAAAGTGCTTAAAGGCCTCCCAATGGATTTGGTTAATTATTCTCTATACTCTCAATGCAAGGCATTCTGGTATTGCCTTTTTCTATGAAGGATACATTTGATGTTACCTTAAAATTAGACTTAGTTGAGGTATTTTAGAAGATAGCATAGTTATTCCGGTCACTTTTAGCCAAAGTGACTTTTAGTACACTTATTTTGAGGTTATTACCCATGAAAAAATGATATTTAATCACTATTGTTACAAAATTACTAAATGCAAAAGCCTTGGAAAGTCTGAGCATTTAGCAAATGCAGCTTTTATGTATATACAGTATATATACACGCATACAGTATATGATATTTTCACAGGTCTTGCAGAGACTGAGTGGCCTGGGCGCAATCAGACACTAAAACACGGTCCTGTGACGTATTTCCTGGATGGAGCTCATACTACTCGCAGCATGCTGGCCTGTGTGCGCTGGTTTAATGAAGTCACACCACAACACGAGAGAAACGCTGGGTGAGAAGGCCTTACTCTTTTATTTGTATTCAGGACCAGGAACTCAAGACAGTAGAACACGGTGTTTACCATTCATTACCATCGCCAGGTCATGGGTTCAATTCCCAGGGAAGTTGTGAACTGATAAAAACGTATAGTCGCTTTGGATAAAAGCGTCTGCTAAATGCATAAAGGTAAATAAGGGCCAGAATGATCTGTTTTCTAAAATATTTTTTTTATGATTGTTCCTTTAAGACTAAAAGATTTCAATGCAAATCTAAAGGCATGTAGTAGAAACACAAGAATATAATCAGTGGAGCCATACATTGGTTCTTGAACTGTGCATATCAGCAGACGGTGGTTAATTTTTGTTGGTGTTTAATCCTCTTTGTGTTTGTAGGGGTTCGGTGGTGAGGGTCCTCTTATTCAATGCTACAGGAGAGAGAGACTGTGCCGCTATGCTCAAACTGCTCGTGGTGAGTTATCAGTACATAGCTTTTTAATCATATTAATCTGTGCTAAGTTAACCATACTCATGTTTTTTGTATTATTTGTATTCTAATGTGTTTTTTCTTTTAGTCCTGTCACTTTGACTTTGCTGTGTTCTGTCCGAACATCACGGAGGCCATAGCGACCTGTAATGCAGGTAAGAGATGCTTCCAGTCATCGTCCTGTGTAAGAGATCCAGAGGCAGAAGATGATATGAGAAATATTCAGTCAATAAGAGGTGATGATAGATGTTTTAAGTGGTTCAGGATCAAATTCTTTGTTAGAAACTTTAAAGAGTGCTGGCTAAGTACACAACACGTTGCATTAATTGAAGAACACGTTGCATTTAGATTTTCAAATTAAATCACAAGATTTTATTTTGATTAGAATGCTGCATTACAAAGTAGTTTTTTTGCCAATGTAAAAAGTGTAGTGATATTTTGCTAATGTACTCTATCTTTCAGACCAACAGAACTTTAATGTTTCTGTGGAAAACATGCTCACACGTTGCTTGGACAACCAGCAGAGCTGGCGCGTTCTGAATGGCCAGGAGGAGAAGCCAGAGGCGGAGCTTCTAATCGGAGGAGGTTTGCCATTGGTGGCAGAAAGACATAGCGACACACTGGTGTTTCCCTGCATCCTCAGCGCCCTGCAGTGGATCAGTCAGGGAAGAGACTCCGTTCTGTCCAACCCAAACAAATGTATCATACCCCTTAAACCCAGCATAAACGCAAAAGCTGCTCCACTCCGAGAGGCTGTAAGCATACACGTCCTCATCACAGGTAGTTTACACCTGGTGGGAGGGGCTTTAAAACACTTGGACCCTGCTTTAAACTCATAATGGATATATGCATGTGTCTGCAGTGTCAGACAGCCAGCCAAACACAGCAAGAGCACCACCTAGTGCCTGAACCCTCTGTTTCGGTTCTCAAAGGAGTAGTTCACCCAAAAATGAAGATTTGCTGAAAACATTCTCACTATCAGGCATCCAAGGTGTAGATGAGAAATATAGCATTACATCACTACCTCATCAATGGATGCTCTGCAGTGAATGGGTGCCGTCAGAATGAGAGTCCAAGCAGCTAATAAAAACATCACAGTAATCCACACCACTCTAGTCCTGTTAATGACAAGACATCAATTAATGTCTTGTGAAGTGAAAAGCTGTGTGTTTGTAAGAAACAAATCCGTCACTAAAGGGTTTGTACTTTATACCATTGCATTCATTTAAAATATTCATAATCCATAATAAGACTTCCTCCCTTGGAAAAGTCCATCCCTTGTTGTCCAAAGGTTTCAAGTTAAAACATCTTCATGATGGATTTGTTTTTTTAAAATAATGCATATTATCTTTTCGAAAGACTTACTGATGGACTGGAGCGGTGTGGATTATTGTGCTGTTTTTATTAGCTGTTTGGACTTTCATTATGACGGCACCCATTCACTGCAGAGCATCCACATGCTGATGAAGTCATGTGATAGTAGATTTCTCCAAATCTGTTCTGATGAAGAAATAAACTCATCTACATTTTGGATGACCTGAGGGTGAGGAAATTGTCAGCAAATTTTCCTTTTATCCATGCATTCTATAACCTGAAGAGCATTGGACTAGTTCATCAGTTTATGTAAAAAACACACAAATCCGAATCTACTCGAGCTGTTTATGATTACTTTAATGGGATACTTTAATTTGAAGTACTTAAAGTGCATTCAGTTCATTTTCTGTGTAAGCTTCTGTTTTACACTACAGTTTTGATGTTTTTAACTGGATCTCACTATTCATGAAGTGTTTGTGTTAATATTTTTTATTGCACTGAAATAATTGTGCGCTATATAAAACACTGTTCTCTAATAACGTAATGTTAATGTGTCATTTCTCACACATGCATGGGAAAGTTTACATTCATAAGTGGATGCAAAACGATGCTCAAAGCATGTCAACATTGCGGAGCCCACATCCGTTCATAGTGAATAAAAATGTGTTAAATGTTTTGTGTGTGTATATACATTAGAGGACTGGAGGTGTATAAAAATGGACTGTCATATGACTTTTTATGTGTCGAATATTAATGTAACTTAATTTTTTTGCAGCATGTATGTACTGAGGTAGACAGGAGAGTGTGTAGTCTAGATACAAACTATTTTCAAATGCAACCTGGATTTTTGAATATAGTATAATTTGTTGTATATAAAAGATTAGATAATTAATATAACAATAATGTGACTAGAAATTGGTTTTGATCATTAAACATTATACCACTCTTTTCTCTTTGCTATTGAAAGTCTTTGAGAAATGTACGTACCAGATGGAAAGTAAATAAAAAGAAAAATTAAAGAATTTTGTGTCTACTATTATACAGGTCCTTCTCAAAAACTTGCATATTGTGAAAAAGTTCATTATTTTCCATAATGTAATGATAAAAATTAAACTTTCATATATTTTAGATTCATTGCACACCAACTGAAATATTTCAGGTCTTTTATTGTTTTAATACTGATGATTTTGGCATACAGCTCATGAAAACCCAAAATTCCTATCTCAAAAAATTAGCATATCATGAAAAGGTTCTCTAAACAAGCTATTAACCTAATCATCTGAATCAACTAATTAAACTCTAAACACCTGCAAAAGATTCCTGAGGCTTTTAAAAACTCCCAGCCTGGTTCATTACTCAAAACCGCAATCATGGGTAAGACTGCCGACCTGACCGCTGTCCAGAAGGCCATCATTGACACCCTCAAGCGAGAGGGTAAGACACAGAAAGAAAATTTCTGAACGAATAGGCTGTTCCCAGAGTGCTGTATCAAGGCACCTCAGTGGGAAGTCTGTGGGAAGGAAAAAGTGTGGCAAAAAAACGCTGCACAACGAGAAGAGGTGACCGGACCCTGAGGAAGATTGTGGAGAAGGACCGATTCCAGACCTTGGGGGACCTGCGGAAGCAGTGGACTGAGTCTGGAGTAGAAACATCCAGAGCCACCGTGCACAGGCGTGTGCTTTTGAACCAGAAACAGCGGCAGAAGCGCCTGACCTGGGCTACAGAGAAGCAGCACTGGACTGTTGCTCAGTGTGTCCAAAGTACTTTTTTTTGATGAAAGCAAATTTTGCATGTCATTTGGAAATCAAGGTGCCAGAGTCTGGAGGAAGACTGGGGAGAAGGAAAATGCCAAAAATGCCTGAAGTCCAGTGTCAAGTACCCACAGTCAGTGATGGTCTGGGGTGCCATGTCAGCTGCTGGTGTTGGTCCACTGTGTTTTATCAAGGGCAGGGTCAATGCAGCTAGCTATCAGGAGATTTTGGAGCACTTCATGCTTCCATCTGCTGAAAAGCTTTATGGAGATGAAGATTTTGTTTTTCAGCACGACCTGGCACCTGCTCACAGTGCCAAAACCTCTGGTAAATTGTTTACTGACCATGGTATTACTGTGCTCAATTGGGCCTGCCAACTCTCCTGACCTGAACCCCCATAGAGAATCTGTGGGATATTGTGAAGAGAAAGTTGAGAGACGCAAGACCCAACACTCTGGATGAGCTTAAGGCTGCTATCGAAGCATCCTGGGCCTCCATAACACCTCAGCAGTGCCACAGGCTGATTGCCTCCATGCCACGCCGCATTGAAGCAGTCATTTCTGCAAAAGGATTTCCGACCAAGTATTGAGTGCATAACTGAACATAATTATTTGAAGGTTGACTTTTTTTTGTATTAAAAACACTTTTTTTTTTTATTGGTCGGATGAAATATGCTAATTTTTTGAGAAATTTTGGGTTTTCATGAGCTGTATGCCAAAATCATCAGTATTAAAACAATAAAAGACCTGAAATATTTCAGTTGGTGTGCAATGAATCTAAAATATATGAAAGTTTAATTTTTATCATTACATTATGGAAAATAATGAACTTTTTCACAATATGCTAATTTTTTGAGAAGGACCTGTACATACATGTGTGGATAGATAGACCCCCCAACATAAAAACACTCATCTCACCCCCCACCCCCAAACACACACACACACATATATATAGTATATTTGTATATTTGTTGCTAGCAATAACGTGCCTGTGTGAAGTTGAAATTAAAAATACTGGTGTTTATGCACATGCACACAAATGACGCACACGTTCTTAAAGTTGTCAACGTTTGGTAAAGACCAAAGATATTTTTTTTTTTACTTACCGACACAGCAAACAACAGCTTCTTTTTTAGCGGTTGGCAAACAATACAAATTATCTTCTTATCGATGCTTCTTCCTGTTTCAAAATGAATGAGAATGTGACGTATTTTGACATGGGCGTAGTCTGTGACGTCACACTTGGATGTGGGCGGGGTTGGATGTCCACCGCACGCAGGCTGCAGCGAGACGCTCCTCATGCAGCGCGACAAAACCGGAAGCTCCAGCGGTGGGGATAAGTACGAATATTTTAATCTCTTATCAGACATTTAAAGTATTAAAAACTCGATTTTGTTTACCTTTAACATGTCAAGCACATATCTGTACTGTTTAAATATAGTTAGTTATTTAGGTGACGGTGTAAAGCTGATATTTGTGCGTGTGGGTTTGGTATTTTGTCTTTGTTGGGTCGAAAGAAGTACACGAAATCAACCAAAACAGCCTCGTAAAATACTAAATATTGTCGTATTTGATGCAAAATTTAATCCAATTCAGACGGTCAAGGTGTAATAATATACAAATTTATTAAAAAGAATATAGAGAATAGAAACCACAAATCATAACTTGGAAATAAAATTCCGGATAATAATAACAACCTTCAAATATAAAAAATGTGGAACTCACTTCTACATTACATCTTGAAAGAATTAGATACTCTTTATCCGGGAACCCTGCAAAATTTGATAAGATGTGGGAACCAGTCTTTACTTTTTTGTCAAAACAGAAGGATTAAACTACTTATTTATGTTTTTCTGTAATAATCACTTTCTGTAATTATTGTGATTACACTCTGTAATAGAGGTTGGCTTTATGTACGTCTTCCTTTTTATAGTACTTTTGATTTATTTTACACATTGCACAGATTTGTTTGTTGAAGGGTCTTTTTGTCTGTTATTTTTTGTTTTTGATGTTTGAAAACCTCAATATACAAATATAAAAAATGTAAATCCAATGTTAGTACATTTCTAATAACAATCCATTTATGATGGATTGAACCCAACCAGTATTAATCAAAACATTAATACAATTGTAATTAAAACATAAACAATTATTCTGTTCGAATCAAAAGTACCAAAATATTAAGTATTAAAATATTAAAATATCAAAGTATCTGAATTTCAAGGTATCTGAATTTCAAGGTAGCTGAATTTGAATAAAAACCCGTAAGAGTTCTAAGTCTGAGTCTAAGAGTTGTCGAGTGAAGCCAAAGAAGAGGAAGTGAGCTGAAAAGATAGAGAGACCAGAGTCTCAGAAAGTCAAAAAACCCCCCTCTATTTTGCATATACTGTTGTTCCAGTCAGAAGTCATCATCTGGCTATCACTAATAACACCTGACCTTTAAAAATAGTCTAGTCAATGTCTCGATTTTGGACTTCTTCCTCTTTTAGATTCAAAGTATCATACTGATAATTCTAAGAAATATTGATACAAAAGAACAATACATGCAGTTCAACTTCATATGCAAAACAGTCTCAGCTGACTACGCAGTTAGAAATACTGTGAAATTACATATGAAATATACCACAAAGTTTACCAAAAACATTTTGAATATAAAAATGAAACCTGTTAATATATATATATATGAGACAGATCCTTACCATGAAATATTAATTTTTAACTTTTGAAATGAAACTTATCATTATGAATAGAACACATTTTGAGTACGTGACTTCTCAGAATCTGTCAACAACATTTGGGTTTAATTTAAATATGTGGACTTCTTCTCAGAATCTCTATCACCATGTGGATTTCTTAGAATCTCCACACACCAGTATTTAAAACAGAAATTTCCCAAAATGCGTCTGTATGAGTCTTGTCATTGTAATTAGCTCAATGGAAGAACGCCAGAAGGTAAACAGAGCTCTTCGTCGTGTTTTTAAAACAATAATGCCTGCTGTGTGTGTTTAGGCCGGACAGAGAGACCGCCATCATGTCTAAATACTACGATGGGGTCGAGTTCCCCTTCTGTGACGAGTTCTCCAAATATGAGAAGCTGGCAAAGATCGGTCAGGGCACCTTCGGGTGAGTATTTGGTGCTTGTGTAAGTAAATTTAGATTAAACCTTAATGTTATTACTGCTGTAACCCACTGTCAGGAAAACAATGGCTGATATGATGTCTGTATGGATGTAATTAATAGTTCACTCATAAATTTAAATTTGCTGAAAATGTACTCACTCTCGGGTCATCCAAGATGTAGATGAGTTGGTTTCTTCATTGTTTAGAGAAATGTTGCATTGCATCACTTGCTCAGCAATGGATGCTCTGCAGTGAATGGGTGCCGTCAGAATGAGAGTCCAAACAGCTGATAAAGACATTACAGTAGTCCACGCCACTCCAGTCCATCAGTGAATGCCTTGTGAAGTGAAAAACTGTGTTTGTAAAAAAAAAAAAAAAAAACAAACAAAGAAAGAAATGTATCAACATGTTTTTAACTTCAGACCGATTCCTCTATCCTAAATATTGTTTTCTTCAGATAGAAAAAACAGTCTCATCTGAAACAGGACAGAATATGCACAGATCAAGAACTATTTATGTGGAAACAGTATAAAATATTTCATTATTATGGACTTGTATTTTGGCTAGAAGTGACTATTTAAAGGTAAAAATTTTTTAATATGGATTTGTTTCCTGTAAACATGTTGCTTTTCACTATAGATTCATTGATGGACTGGAGTGGTGTGGATTACAATGATGTTTTTATCAGCTGTTTGGACTCTGATTCTGACGGCACCCATTCACTGCAGAGCATCCATTGCTGAGCAAGTGATGCAATGCTACATTTCTCTAAACAATGAAGAAACAAACTCATCTACATCTCGGATCGCCTGAGGGTGAGTACATCTTAAGCAACTTGTCATTTGAGGTGAACTGTCCCTTTAAACCTCATGCTATATTTTGGTTTAGAAGTAACCAATGTGATTGCTAGTTGGATTACCCATGAGGTTGAGTGATTCAGTGATGTATTCTGTCTGTAGGGAGGTGTTCAAAGCCAAACACAGAAAGACCGGGAAGGAGGTGGCTTTAAAAAAAGTACTTATGGAGAATGAGAAAGAAGGGGTGAGAACATAAAGCTTCATACTACATTGAAATGAAGTTACACCATTATTGGACTCTTGATTAAAAGTACAGCTTTGTGTTCTTCTCCTCAGTTTCCCATCACAGCTCTGAGGGAGATCAAGATCCTACAGCTGCTCAAACATGAGAATGTGGTGAACCTCATTGAGATCTGCAGGACAAAAGGTGCAGACCTACACAGTCTTGTCTTTATTAAGCCTTTCTGTGGCGTATCTGCTGTCATAAGATGCACAGCTGCTTTTTTAACATGGAAATTTAGCATAAAAAACATTAATGTGCTGATCTACAAAATCCTACAGTCTTAGAAAATCTGGAATCATCAAGGAATATACCTGGAAAAATCATTTAAATGAGTTTTAAAAATTATGAACACTTACATTTTTTGCTTTACTCTGCTGAAATATTTAATCAGCTAGACAAGCAGGTGGTCGAAGGTCTTATTGGAGACATTTGTACACTAATAAGTACAGTTATTTCTTATAAACGTTTATTGTTCTCCTCTCTTTCCCGCCAGCCACCCAGTTTAACCGTTACAAGGGCAGCATCTATCTAGTGTTTGATTTCTGTGAGCACGACCTCGCTGGACTGCTGAGCAATGCTAATGTTAAATTCACTCTGGCTGAGATTAAGAAGGTGATGCAGATGCTGCTGAATGGACTTTACTACATACACAGAAACAAGGTGAGACCACATACAGCTTGCCTGGTAATATGTGAATATGAGTATGACTAAGAAACAGGCTCAGATTTGTCACTGTAATGTTTAAAGTCTCAGACTGAAGTATTTTGTGTGTTTGTGTCAGATCCTCCACAGAGACATGAAAGCAGCCAATGTTCTGATCACCAAGGATGGCGTTCTGAAGCTGGCTGATTTTGGATTGGCCAGAGCGTTTAGTTTGGCTAAGAACAGTCAGGGGAACCGCTACACAAACCGGGTCGTCACACTGTGGTACCGACCGCCTGAACTGCTGCTGGGTAAGTGAAACCCAGTCGAAACACTTGTTGTTGGATATAATTATTCTCATTTCACTTTGTCTATTTGTGTTTTTTAGGTGAGAGAGACTACGGGCCTCCCATAGATCTGTGGGGTGGAGGGTGTATCATGGCAGAGATGTGGACCAGAAGCCCCATCATGCAGGGCAACACAGAACAGCACCAGCTCACACTCATTAGTCAGCTGTGTGGCTCTATTACTCCTGAGGTAACACACAGAACCACACTTTAGACCGCTTTACACATGGTTTCTACATCTACTTTGAGTGATCAGATCACAAATGATGAGACAGATTACTCTTTAGATCCAATGTTAACATGTTTCTAAAGTGTCTACTTGAGGGTTTATTTTCATTTTGCGGTTTGTTTGTTTTTGTTTTTGTTTGCAAATGTTTACATTTAATCATTTAACAGATGTTTTTATCCGAAGTGACTTACTATATAAATGAATACAATGGAAGCAGTTAAATCAAAGAAATTGTGCTGTGGCAAGTCCCAGTTAGTCTAACACACTACGTGTAGCATTTCTATTTTAAATGAATAGAAAAACAGAATAGAAATAGAGTAGAAAGTGCTAGTAGTTATTGGTCAAGTGTTGATGGAAAAGATCCCACTCATCTGTTTCTTGAAAAGGAGTGAAGCTGCATGAATTGAGTTCAACCAGCAGGGAACAGTGAAGGTAAAGATCTGTGAAATAGATTTTGTGCCTCTTTGGGATGTTCATTTGCAGAACGCAAGCTTCTGGAGGGCACACAAGTTGGAAGTAGTGAGTTTAGATGTTGGATTCCAGAGGTAATGTTTAGCGATGAGGTTTAACTGATACAAGGTTTATGTGCTTAGCTGAATATAAAAGTGGTGGTGAACTGTTGGCTGAAACCCACAAGCTATCTCGTCTTGTCATTTGACATAAAATCAGTACAAAAATATAAATATGAATCATGAACAAAATGTGCAAATGTAAAACTTGATTCTGTTGATTTTGTTAAATACAGTTGTAATAAGTGCAAAAAACATAAATATGTAACTTGAATCCAAGTTTTTTTATTTGTTTGCCTATATTTAACATAAGTAGAAAAAGCATATGAAACTGTTTTTTTTCTGCCAATATTTAACATAAATTGAGTACAAAATGCATATGTCGCTTAAAACCTTTTTAATTTTTCAGGTGTATTTATTTGCATATTTCGCAAAATTGGTAGAAAAAGCATAAATATAAATCTTGAATTTATTCTTAATATGTATATGCATATATCTAACAAAACGATTACAAAAAGCATAAAATATGAAAAAAAAAAAAAAATATGATATATATAAAAATAAATATATATATATATATATATTTATATATGTCTATTTAACTCAAAATGAGTACAAACATTTGCAAAAACATGCGTTCATGTTTGAGTCCAGTTTATTTGTTTTAATTTTTTTATCTTTACCATCTTTATTCTCAGGTCTGGCCCGGTGTGGATAAGAAGTATGAACTGTATCAGAAGATGGAGCTTCCTAAAGGTCAGAAGCGTAAGGTGAAGGACAGACTGAAGGCTTATGTGAAAGACCCGTACGCTCTGGACCTCATCGACAGACTGCTGGTTCTGGATCCGGCTCAGAGAATAGACAGCGACGATGCTCTCAACCACGACTTCTTCTGGTCCGACCCCATGCCCTCTGACCTCAAAAACATGCTGTCCACACACAACACCTCCATGTTTGAGTACCTGGCGCCGCCGCGCAGGAGAGGTCACATGCCCCAGCAGCCAGCCAATCAGAACAGAAACCCTGCCACCACCAGCCAATCAGAGTTCGAAAGGGTGTTTTGATTAATACGGCCAGCTGTGATTGGTCAAGAAGAGACTTCTGATTGAGGAACCTTTAGTGGTCCGATTACAGAATATAAGACCTTTCCACAGTGTTGTGTTTGCAAATATAGTTCTTGTTTAGTGTTTGCACTAACAGAAGCTTTATCTAAATGACAAAAAATACTGATGAGACCGTGATATGAATTGCTTAATCCATACTGAGCTGATCCAGCAACAGCGTGAGTTTATTATGCTGCATTGTGGGAGAAAAAAGAAGTGTACTTAATGTTTTCAAGCACAGATTCAGTGTAGTATGGGATAAAAGTCTGCTTTTCACATTGAAAATACTTTTGAAAATATGTTAAGTTAGTCTGAGAGAGCCATTAACTATTATTTAAACACCTGGTCAAAATCTTTTCAGGTTTTATTGTTAATTTTTTTTTAAAGATGTTTTTATTTGTAAGATCACGTGTTTGTGTTGGGTTGAGATATTGGTGTATAAGTTACTTGTAAGTATAATACACTAATAAAACCTCTCACATTTCCCACCCTTGTTCTGTGATTTCTGGGAGAAATTGTGGAGAAACTTTATCTGAGGAAAAAGTCAAATTCAGTTTCAACAAGTACTTTGTGGTTGTAACTTAATGAAATATCACCCACAAATGAATCCATTTGTATACGTGTTCATAAGAATTCACAATTTACAGGTAATAAAGACTTTAAGTCGGTGTTAAATCAAAACGAAATCTTTTGTAACACTTAAACCTGCTCAAGTTCCCCTGATCTCCTGACTGGTTGCTTGACTGTTTATTTTAACTTTAATCAACTTGGAAAAAGGAACTTAATGCAAGTATTATATTTAATCCTAATTTAAGTAGTTACTATAATTTATGTGGTCAAACCTTCAAAAATTGCGACCATCTAGAACTGAATAGTATGTAAATATGTACAGGTGCTGGTCATATAATTAGAATATCATCAAAAAGTTGATTTATTTCACTAATTCCATTCAAAAAGTGAAACTTGTATATTATATTCATTCATTACACACAGACTGATATATTTCAAATGTTTATTTCTTTTAATTTTGATGATTATAACTGGGTTTCAATGACCTTTTGTGTCTTGCCCTCCTTGTGCAAGGTGTCAATGGTCATCTTTTGGACAACTGTCAAGTCAGCAGTCTTCCCCATGATTGTGTAGTCTACAGCAGTGCTTCCCAAACCTGTCCTGGAGGACCCCCTGCCCTGCACATTTTATATGTCTCCCTTATCTAACACACCTGATTCCACTCATCAGCTCGTTAGTAGAGACTGCAAGAACTAAAATTGGGTGTGTCTGATTGGGGAGACATATAAAATGTGCAGGGCAGGGGGGCCTCCAGGACAGGTTTGGGAAGCACTGGCCTACAGAACTAGACTGAGAGACCATTTAAAGGCTTTGCAGTTAATTAACTCATTAGAGTGTGGCACCAGGTGTCTTCAATATTGAACCTTTTCACAATATTCTAATTTTCTGAGATACTGAATTTGGCATTTTGCTTAGTTGTCAGTTATAAACATCAAAATTAAAAGAAATAAACATTTGAAATATATCAGTCCGTGTGTAATGAATAAATATAATATACAAGTTTCACTTTTTGAATGGAATTAGTGAAATAAATCAACTTTTTGATGATATTCTAATTATATGACCAGCACCTGAATTTATTGAAGCCTTTCAATGTTAATGTATTTGTTAGACTAAATTCATAACTTGATTTTACACTGGAACCCAGTAGCTGCAAAGGGGGCGGAAAGTCTGGCTGTTTGTTTTCAGTGACAATCAGACCTTGTGCTTCGAGAGACATATATATATATATGTGTGTATATATGTATGTATATATATATGTATATGTATATATATATGTATATGTATATGTATATGTATATGTATGTATATATATATATATATATATATATTAATATATATATATATATATATATATATATATATATATATAGTGTGTGTGTGTGTGTATAAAAAAAAATACATCCTAGCAATTGCACTCTGTCCCATATTCCAACACTCACAAAAAGGGTTCCTTTATAGGTTAGCTCATTCTTTCAATGGATATGTATTCAGAGTGAGCCTGACTATCACTGTATTCATTTTCAAGGCATTTTACTGTATAGTTTTGGAGAAAACTAAAAGCAAAATCACCCAAAACATCAAACTCCTTCGTTGCACTTGGTTTATTTACGTATATTTAAACACTCATAAAAAATGTTCCTTTATAGGTTAGCTCATTCTTTCAATGGATATGTATTCAGAGTGAGCCTATCACTGTATTCATTTTCAAGGCATTTTACTGTACAGTTTTGGAGAAATCTGAAAGCAAATTCACCCAAAACAACAAAATGCATCCTAGCAATTGCACTGTGTCCCATTTTCCAACACTCATAAAAAGCGTTCCTTTTTAGGTTAGCTCATTCTTTCAATGGATATGTATTCAGAGTGAGCCTGACTATCACTGAATTCATTTTCAAGGCATTTTACTGTATCATTTTGGAGAAATCTGAAAGCAAATTCACCCAAAACATCAAACTCCATTGTTGCACTTGGTTTATTTCCGTATATTTAAACACTCATAAAAAATGTTCCTTTATAGGTTAGCTCATTCTTTCAATTGATATGTGTTCAGAGTGAGCCTGACTATCACTGTATTCATTTTCAAGGCATTTTACTTTATAGTTTTATAGAAAACTAAAAGCAAAATCACCCAAAACAACAAACTGCATCCTAGCAATTGCACTCTGTCCCACATTCCAACACTCATAAAAAGGGTTTCTTTATAGGTTAGCTCATTCTTTCAAATCATATATATTCAGAGTGACCCTGACTATCACTGTATTCATTTTTAAGCCATTTTACTGTATAGTTTTGGAGAAAACTAAAAGCAAAATCACCCAAAACAACAAAATTCATCCTAGCAATTGCACTCTGTCCCATTTTCCAACACTCATAAAAAGGGTTTCTTTATAGGTTAGCTCATCCTTTCAATGGATATATATTCAGATTGACCCTGACTATCACTGTATTCATTTACAAGTCAGTTTTGGAGAAAATTAAATGCAAATTCACCCCAAGTGCTTATAAGCACTTTTACATCACGTGCCATTTTCAAACACTCATAAAAATCTTTCATTTATAGGTTTGCTCATTCTTTTTTCAAGTATTTTTACTGTATGGTTTTGTAGAAAATTACTGGCAAATTCACCCTTTTTACACCATGTCCCATTTTCAAACACTCATAAAAGTCTTTCTTTATAGGTTTGCTCATTCTGTCAGTTGATTACAGTTCACAGTCACCCTGACTATTACTGTATTTATTTTCACATATTTTTACTGTATAATTTTGGAGAAAATTAAAGGCAAATTCACCCAGCATCTAAGTGAATAAGCACTTTTACATCATGTCCCATTTTCGAACCCTCATAAAAATCTTTCATTTACAGGTTTGCTCGTTCTTTTGATTGATTCCTGTCTAATTTTTAAGGCATTTTACTGTATAGTTTTGGAGAAAACTAAAAGCAAAATCACCCAAAACATCAAACTCCTTCGTTGCACTTGGTTTATTTCCGTATATTTAAACACTGTTCCTTTATAGGTTAGCTCATTCTTTCAAATCATATATATTCAGAGTGACCCTGACTATCACTGTATTAATTTTAAGGCATTTTACTGTATAGTTTTGGAGAAAACTAAAAGCAAAATCACCCAAAACAAAATGCATCCTAGCAATTGCACTCTGTCCCATATTCCAACACTCATAAAAAGGGTTCCTTTATAGGTTAACGATCTTCAAGAATCGGCTAAAAACACATCTCTTCCATCTTTATTTGACCCTCTAACTCTAGCACTCTCTATTCTAATTCTATTCTTATTCAGTATATATAATATATATATATATATATATATATATATATATATATATATATATATATATATATATATATATATATATATCCAGGGACGTACTGGGACTGAAATTCAGCCCGGGACTTTAAGACGGAGAGGCCTTTTACGCGAGTGCCCTTGGTGCACGAGCAGGATTTTTTTGCAGTTATTTTCATTCTAATAGTGTTTTTATGGTATAAAGACATCAGATCAGATTACGCTGTAGACCTTCAAGAAACTTTAGGATAACACCTGCCTCCTCAGGTTGTATAAGCAAGTCCACTGGCACTGAACACAACCAGGTCAGCAAAACCTAATCTCAAATACACATAAGTCACACAGTATACTGCGAACTACCAGCATGTCATGTGTACAGTCAATCGGAGTGATAAAATAGTTACAAATACTCACACCCACTCATACTCAAAAACTACAATGCAGTCCCATACAATAGAGATTGTGTGTGTGTCTGTGTGTGTGTGTGTACTCACTTTCAACTCTCCCTGCCTCAGCTTCCCCTGTGCTGGACCCTGCCTCTGCTGGACCCTGTCTCTGCTTACTGATTGTACAGCTACATAACATATGCATGAGAAGAACATGAGTAATAAATATGACAAAGAATAATACATTTTCTAATTCAATCTGTGCTTCAGTCAGGTTATTATCTAGTATGTGGAACTATTGGCATTTTATCCTTTATGTAAATATGTAACCTTGTGCTGTATTTTTCTATTTTTGTGTGCGTGTTTCTTAATAAAGCTTTGATTGATTGATTGATATGCCTAATATGATTGCCTACCCAGCCCTGCACACTGCCCCTCTACCTGTCTGTTTCCTGCTCTTCTCCTCCTGCTGCTCCTTCTCCTCCTCTCTCCTGCTGCTGCTCCTATTCCTCTCTTCTCCTCCTCCTCTCTCCTGCTGCTCCTCCTCCTCCTCTCTCTTCCTGCTGCTGCTGCTCCTCCTCCTCCTCCTCCTCGGGGTATAAGTCTTTGGGCTTTATTTAAGTCTTTGGGCTTTATTGTGTCATGCATCCCTGACTATTTATGTATTTTTAATGTATGACACAGAATACTGTATTCATATTTGTATATTTAAGTGGTCAAATAAAATCAATCAATCAATCCTGCTCCTCTTCCTCTCTTCTCTCCTACTGCTGCTCCTCCTCCTTTCTTCTCCTCCTCTCTCCTCCTGCTGCTGCTCCTCCTCCTCTCTCCTCCTGCTCCTCCTCCTTTCTTCTCCTCCTCCTCTCTCTCTCCTGCTGCTGCTGTTAACAGGTTAGAGCTGCGTGACACAGGGCCTGAGCCACGCGGAAAACGCGTGCATGCTAATAATAGAACAGACGTCTATTTTTCACGTGACGCGCAAGCGTGTTGGAAGCGTTTCCAGCCAAAATAGAATAGGAAAAGATGTTTATGTCATTTTGACACGAATAAATATTAATAAATTACATTTTGATATTTGAGAGTCTCTAGGTTTTGACATAAATTAAGATATAAATGTAATTTAAACAAATGTATCACCAGAGGCTTATTTTTATTTTTTTACCAGAGTCTTATCATATTATGTCACCTAGCAGCAGCGCCGCGTCAGACACGTTTCTGGTGTGCAAAGACCAGGCAAAGACATGGAAAACGCTACGCAAACACCACGCAGCTTACACTCAACAGAAACGCCACGCTCACGCACAGTCAGCCAGCCAGCGTGTCGCCGCCGCTCGCCGGCCTAATCGTGCACCTGTCCTATCCATGCTGCTGGGTCCTTCCTCATCTGCACCTCCTGCCACAGCACCCTTTTCAGTGCGGAAAAGGTTCGTTAATTTGGCACATTTAGCTGCCTCTTGTGCCAACATTTTTTTCTTTTTCGTCATTCTTATTTTTTCGGCCCCCCCCATTTCTTTCTCTTCTTTCCTTCGTTTCGCCATTTTTACCGACTGTCTCTGTTGCATTCACACAAACTCAAACCTAACCAAGTAAACTCCTTTGATCGGCGCCTTTGAGCCAATCGGATGTCAGGAAATACGAGGATCAGTCCAAGTTGGGAGGGCCGCTCGTATCCTTTTAAGATTGGAAGTATTGGTTTGGCCCAGTCTGAAACACACACACACACACAGACAGACACACAGCTGCGTTCCGCTGCAGCTGAGCGGCCGGCCACAGGCCGGTACGGTAGCGTATCATATAAAATAAATAATAATAATAAAAAATTTGACCACCGGCCGTTCGGGATTGTTCCCGGTATTCCCGATTGCCAATCCGTCCCTGTATATATATATATACTATATATACACAAACCCGATTCCAAAAAAGTTGGGACACTGTACAAATTGTGAGTAAAAAAGGAATGGAATAATATACAAATCTCATAAACTAATATTTTATTCACAATAGAATATAGATAGCATATCAAATATCAAATGTTGAAAGTGAGACATTTTGAAATGTCATGCCAAATATTGGCTCATTTTGGATTTCATGAGAGCTACACATTCCAAAAAAGTTGGGACAGGTAGCAATAAGAGGCCGGAAAAGTTAAATGTACATATAAGGAATAGCTGGAGGACCAATGTGCAACTTATTAGGTCAACTGGCAACATGATTGGGTATAAAAAGAGCTTCTCAGAGTGGCAGTGTCTCAGAAGTCAAGATGGGCAGAGGATCACCAATTCCCCCAATGCTGCGGTGAAAAACAGTGGAGCAATATCAGAAAGGAGTTTCTCAGAGAAAAATTGCAAAGAGTTTGAAGTTATCATCATCTACAGTGGATAATATCATCCAAAGATTCAGAGAATCTGGAACAATCTCTGTGCGTAATGGTCAAGGCCGGAAAACCATACTGGATGCCCGTGATCTTCGGGCCCATAGACAGCACTGCATCACATACAGGAATGCTACTGTAATGGAAATCACAATATGGGCTCAGGAATACTTCCAGAAAACATTGTTGGTGAACACAATCCACCGTGCCATTCGCCGCTGCTGGCTAAAACTCTATAGGTCAAAAAAGAAGTCATATCTAAACATGATCCAGAAATGCAGGCGTTTTCTCTGGGCCAAGGCTCATTTAAAATGGACTGTGGCAAAGTGGAAAACTGTTCTGTGGTCAGATGAATCAAAATTTTAAGTTCTTTTTGGAAAACTGGGATGCCATGTCATCCGGACTAAAGAGGACAAGGACAACCCAAGTTGTTATCAGCGCTCAGTTCAGAAGCCTGCATCTCTGATGGTATGGGGTTACAAGAGTGCGTGTGGCATGGGCAGCTTACACATCTGGAAAAGGCATCATCAATGCTGAAAGGTATATCCAAGTTCTAGAACAATATGCTCCCATCCAGATGTCCGTCTCTTTCAGGGAAGACCTTGCATTTTCCAACATGACAATGCCAGACCACATACTGCATCAATTACAACATCATGGCTAGAAAAAGGATCCGGGTACTGAAATAGCCAGCCTGCAGTCCAGATCTTTAACTCATAGAAAACATTTGGCGCATCATAAAGATGAAGACGCGACGAAGAAGACCAAAGACAGTTGAGCAACTAGAAGCCTGTATTAGACAAGAATGGGACAACATTCCTATTCCTAAACTTGAGCAACTTGTCTCCTCAGTTCCCAGACGTTTGCAGACTGTTATAAAAAGAAGAGGGGATGCCACACAGTGGTAAACATGGCCTTGTCCCAACTTTTTTGAGATGTGTTGATGCCATGAAATTTAAAAATTTTAAATCAACTTATTTTTCCCTTAAAATGATACATTTTCTCAGTTTAAACATTTGATATGTCATCTATGTTGTATTCTGAATAAAATATTGAAATTTGAAACTTCCACATCATTGCATTCTGTTTTTATTCACAATTTGTTACAGTGTCCCAACTTTTTTGGAATCGGGTTTGTAGATTAAGAGTTGTTGTTTTTTGTACAGATGTACAGCTGCTGTGTATAATAATTTATGTTGTTAAAATAACATTCTTTTCTGTAAATGCAAAAATGCATATTGTAAAATTCTGTTTAGGGCCCCATAAATGCTTGGGCCGTGAAAAGGAGATGACGTGTTTGTGGGCGGTTGTGTGCACGGGGGCGGTTACAGAAGTTTCAGTTTTGACATAACTCGTAATCATATACACATATGTCTATGGACGCACCTCAGCTCAAAATTGTTCCAATTAAAGAACCAACACACACAACAAAATATATCCACAAAAAACACACACATAAAAAAAAAGAGAAGAAGAATATCACATTAAAATGTTAATTTTATTGTAGAAACACCTCGGCTGGCTCTGGACGCGTTTACTGGTAAGTCCTATAGCCTACGGTTTATTTTGTAGATAATGGTGCTAATGGCAGTGAAATGACAAAACTCAGTTTAGCCTACTGTCATTAGTTTTTAAAACATG
This sequence comes from Cyprinus carpio, assembly GCF_018340385.1. Taxonomy (NCBI): domain Eukaryota; kingdom Metazoa; phylum Chordata; class Actinopteri; order Cypriniformes; family Cyprinidae; genus Cyprinus; species Cyprinus carpio. The sequence continues at coordinate 4,077,260 of NC_056592.1, forward strand.
ACATATACATCTAAAAAGACACTTAAACCAAATACCCCCAAAACAACACTAAACTACAAAAATACTAAACTATAAATATAAAAACGTATACCGTAAAAAAGTGATTAAATAAGGAAGGGATTAAATTTTTTTTTTGATGAGTTTCTGTATCCCTACACACCGTTAGATATTTATGAAGCATTTTAAAACATTATGTAATGTAGCTGTATTATCTGTGTCCCCTTCAAAAATTGCTCTTGAGGAATTTTATGCTTATTGTCCCCCCAACTGTTAGACGAAATTACTTACGCCCCTGCAATACAGCCTACTATAAAATATTACTGGAGTGATGACCAAAATTTCGTTCAAGTTAAAAAAAAGAACACAAGAAGACTTTAATCAAGCTAGTGGGTTATAAATTGTCACGGAAACTCTTTACAATCAAAGAAGCTACACTTGTTGTCTACGTATAATGCCAGCATCGCGAACGCGCAACCAAAGCCGCTTTTGCGCGACACGCCACATGTTTCTAAAGGAGAAGTGCTGCATCTCCCTACATGTCTACATCAAATTCTCTGTGCAGCAGCTATGAAGTATTGCTTAACCGTTGATGCAACTGGAGAAAATGTACACTCATCACGATTAGGTAATTGTTGCAGCTGTATTTTTCCGATTAATAGCTCAGACCTTTAAGAAAGACAAAGTAACAAAACATCCTTAGCCCCTAGCTAGCACCTTTCAAGTTACTTACAAACAAATACGAATTGATATATTTTTAATGTACAACTATCCACAATGAAAAAGAAAACTTATATCTATTGAATAAATGATTATGATGAAAATCAGATTTTGTTATTCTGTAAAAACTATCATTGCTCTTTAGTTTGAAGCAACAGAGACAAACTGAGTGACTTCACCGATTAAACTTGCAGACCTCAGGTGTATCTCAAGTGCTTAAACCTCTCTATATTATTTCTTTAGAAAAGATTGTTGTGTTAACACGAATGAGATATGACAAACTGTACTAAAAATGTTACATAACAAACACAATTGTTGATTTGGACTTGTAACCAGAAGGTTGCAGGTTCGAGTCTCGGTACTGGCAGGAGTTGTAGGTGGGAGGGAGTGAATGAACAGCGCTCTCGTCCACCCTCAATACCCATGGCTGAAGTGACCTTGAGCAAGGCACTGAACCCCCAATTGCTCCCCGGGCGCTGCATATAGCTGCCCACTGCTCCGGGTGTGTGTTCACTTCTCACTGCTGGTGTGTGCACTTGGATGGGTTAAATGCAGAGCACCAATTTCGAGTATGGGTTACCATACTTGACAAATGTCACGACTTTCACTAAAGGTTAATTTTTCATGTAATGTTTGTTTGAAACAGACACAAGTGTGAAAAAGAAATTGGGAGAGTGGTTGGGACGAAATGCCCAACAAACTGCAGTTTGATTTCCAGAAAAGCGAGAACAAGAAAATGAAGAAACTGAAAAAGCCAAAATCCAAAGGATCGAGAGACACAAACCCAGTGAAAGATGTGAGATGGAACAGCATGGAGCGTCTGAGACCAAAGTGTGAGTATTGTATGAGATTCTCTCTCCCTGATGAGAGATTACAGAAAAGTATTTTTCCTTTATCATAACACCAACCTTTTCAATGAGGAAGTTGATTTAAACCTGCTATAGGACGCCCTGTTTTTCTCACTGATCTCTCAGTCTCTTGTAGTCGAGATGAAGAGTCTCATTCTGATCAATCACAGAAGATCCAGGATGTTACTGCCGGTTATGATACTCTGAATGATCATGATATTCAAGAATGCATTTGTGAATTAAAATTAATGCTGTTTTAGAAAACACCAGGACATTAAACTCCAGAATGTGATGGGGTTCATCCACCATCCTGGACAACTTTCTTCAGTTTGCTTTCACACATCTTGCGAGGACTACATGGATGCACATTTGGAGCTGCGCTTGTGTTCCTGTAGCAAACATACTGTACATTTGTTTTTGTAGTTTTCTCTTGCCTGTATAGTGTTGAGTTGAGTCAGTCTGCTGTAGTTTTAACTTTTAATACTTTTTTTTAATATAGAGAAAAAGAAAATGTCAACAGACAGAATTGGGAATGTGCATATGTGCTATTTACAGATTAAAAGTTTTGAGAAGATATTTTCAGATGTACAGTCCTGAGATGTGTTATGTATTGTTCAGGTGGAATATGGGGGTAAAAATATTCTTGTGTCTGGATGTTTTGGTGCTCAGTGCACTTTAGTTTAAAGAGGAAGTGTGTTGGTGTGAGGGGTCCAGAGTGATTTTACCAGCCCCTTTTTCTCACTCTGCAGGTTTAAAGATCTTGAAAGTTAGGCAGGGGAGCACCAATCATCTTCTCATTTAATTATTTATGATAGTCAACTAAAAAGAAAAGCCTAATTTGACAGCAGCTGTACTTTCTAACATTAGTTTGTGTCTCACTATGTTTCTGTGAACTGTTTAACCTTGTTATTATTAGTTAACCTAGTGAATGTAAACCTTAATTCAGAGCTTGACTTGATTCAACTTCACTGAAATATTGTCATTTGAAAAGTGAACTTTTTACTTCGTGACTTTAATAAAACGATGCAACACTTACATAAAACACAAAATAAATATATAAATAAAAATAAAAAGTAAAATTAAAAAATAATAACATCAAATATAACTTCATCAAGCATGCTGCAATAGATGTTTATCAAAGATGTGCTTTTTACATCCACTTCAACACAATGATAACTCCCAAAATACCAAAAAAAAAAACCATAATATCCCCCTTTTCTCATCTTGCTAAAAAATGCATAAAACAGCCGCTCTAGCGCTCTACTGGTTGTCTGGAATCCACCGGACAACCGGACTTGACGTCAACCTCCGGAGCTCTGAATAGACTGCAAAAAAAAAAAAAAGACGCAGATGCAAACTGCATAGTGGGATTTAGGATACAGCCATTAACTGATAAGGTTTGTGCAGATTTTTTTGTTTGTATTTGTTTTACAACAGAATGCAAAACCATAAATAACCATAAATAAAATATGTTATGCGTATTTAGACCAGCGCAGTTCCCATTCAGAGAAATACTTAGCATTATTAATAGTATTATTACAATGATTTTCTGTGGCAATAATCATGCATTTATTCTCTGAGGAAAAAAAATCAACAAATTAATTCATAAATCAAGCCCAACAAAGAACTTTTAAAAAGTATAGTGTTTAATCCTAATATTAGTAGTTTCAGATCATTTATCTGCTCAAATCGTTTTCTGCAGCTGCTGTGACAAAAGCAGGTTTGTGTCTTGGCCTTAAACAGAAACAAGATCTTGTGCAAATAATAGCCAAAGTGAAAGAAAGTTATAAGGTCATTTAAAAAAAGTTTTGTGATAGAAAGCAAAAGGTTTTATAAATATTTTTTCTTCCCACTTACATGTCCCTTTAGGGGTTCCATAGTATACATAGAGTTAGGGTGATATTAAATGCTTAACCCGTGATATAAGATTTTGGCCATATTTCCCATCTAAGCCATTCACCCCACTATCAACAGGCACGTCATGCAGGATACACTTGTTGTATCTCGTCAAGGTGTCACTGTGGCCTCAAAGCTTACTTTGACTCGATTACTATTCCTGAAGTAAAACACACCCTCCTCATTACCCTACAGACAAAGAAATGTAGAAATACATAAATATGAAAATAAATAAATGTAGAAATAAATAAATAAAAGAAAAAATAAATAAATGTGGCAAAAAATAAAGATATACATAAGGAAATTAAAGTACAAATAATTATTTTATTTATGTTTTACTTTGTATATTTTTCTATTGTACATTTATTTATTTCTAATTTTGTCAGATTTGGCATTCCATATTAAGTTAATGTTATGTTGGACTGGTTCTCTTTGTGAAATCTGCCTTCATTAAATTATTATTAAAGTCTGTTGGAACTTCATCTTCATTGCACATTTAATTACCTAACAAACACACTTATTCTGAACATAATGATCATTTATTTTTATTTTAAGAATTAAAACAATAAAACATTATTTAAAAATTAGTATATATTTATGACTTTTATTACAGCCTGAATTAATTGTAGTATTTTATTTCATAAAAACATATCAACACACCAAAGATACATACAGAGAAAACACAAGCTCTATATTCAGTACAGTGTGTCTCATTGTAGAATGTGAAGAGCTGCTGGATTCAGTGCAGCAGGATGAAGGAGAGCAGAGAACAGCAGAGGAACAGGAAGCTCTGAGTGACGCTCTGAGCACCGTTACACAGGTTCCCTGAACAACACGAGATGCTCTGAACATCATTAACTGATGTAGAAGCATCACAAAGAGATTAAGAGAGACAGCCTTTTAGAACCAGTGACTGGCCTCCAGAACTCCCTGATGAAAAGACGGAAAACACAGGTTAGTCTAAGTTGTAAATTGCTAAATGTGATCTGTATATGATCCCAAACATCAGAGAGATAAAAATAATGACTTTTGTCTTTTCCAGATTCTCACCTGTTGCTTTAAAGCAGCGGTCTTCACTCCCTGAACAACTCACTGTGTTTGAGCAGCTCTGTCCATCACAATAGTAACATTTATTTCCATTGGGGACATTAGAGGGATCTACATGACAAAACATGTATTGTTTTATCTTCTGTGCAAAGTATAAAATCTAATGAAATAACACTCTATTAGCTGCTCCATTCAATCAATTCACTGCTGACCAGCTGCACCCTGTACTGTATTTCCTGACTGAATGTCCTTTGGAAGTCAAATTAGTGTTGACCTTAGATTATTATTATTATTGTTTTAATATTGTCAGTAAAGCTCAATACCTGGAGCGTCTTGGACGTTACACTGGTCTGTGTTACAGCACACTAAAGATGTCTTTACAATGCCGATGTTCATGGATCCACTAACACAATCAGCAACACAATCTTTAATCTTCACTTTAGTACTACTGTCACCTGAAAACAAGAATGATTCAGGAAAGACCAGTTCAACATATTCTTTTGACAGAAAATATATAAACGTCAAAATGCAGCATTTTCTCATTTCAAATATTGATTCAATTTTAATACAAGTTATATTGTTAGCATAACAATCTGAGAGAAACAAATTAAACAGCAGAAATTACATAACAATTGTAAATTCTGTGAGAAGTTACATTTCCAGTGAAGCAGCACCAGTAAAAAACAGCATCAGTCAACAGGGAATTTCGATCCATCATATTGGACTTACCAACTTGTGTTACTGCTGTTGAACTCATACACATGGAAGATCCACTTGGACATGTTTTTACCTTTTGTTCCGCACAAGAACCCGTCAGACCCATACACTCATAACAGCTGAGAGAGTGACATCTAATAATAAAATAGATAGAAACATCAATAATCTGTATTTGTACTCAATAACATTACAAACACTATTTGTCTTTGTACCTGCAGTGAAGAGAACGAACAGAAGAAAAACTGAGATTTGCAGATCCATCTTTGATCAGGAGCTGAATGAAATAACATGCCTTTTTCAGTGCTCATTTTATACCTTATCAAAGGGGAGGGTCTTCAGGAGAAAATGAAAGCTTAACAGAAGTAGGCTATAGACATTACTGAGAAATTGAACTTAAGTTTAAATCATTTACTTGCTATTTAATTATAAAGGAAAGTTTAAGGATTTACAAGGAATCAAAAAATATGATCATACACTCAAAAATAAAGGTGCTTCAAAAGGTTCTTCGCAGCGATGCCATAGAAGAACCATCTTTGATTCCACAAAGAACCATTCAGTCAAAGGTTCTTTAAAGAACCTGTTTTTTTAATAACATTACATCCTCATCACTGAATGGCTGTCATTCCTAAATCATTTGACAAAGTATGTATGACGTTCTTTTTTTACAGAACATAAAAAGATACTTTAAAGAATGCTGGGGCCCATGAAACATTGAACCCATGGCTTTCATTTTATGGACAAACTCACTTTAAGATGGTTGGTTTAAGTAGCCCTATACATTCAATTCAAATGTATTTGTATAGCGCTTTTTACAATACACGTTGTTTCAAAGCAGCTTTACAGGAAATGCATGTGTCTACATTACAGTTTAGAGTGAACAAGTAAACAAGTTAAATTGTTTGGGGCTTTGATTAAACTTGAGTGAGGCATTACTTCAAATTCAAAACAATAATCTCAAGGGCTAAGAGAAGGGTTATCTTGGTTCCAAATGCTGTAACTTTTGATTACTTCAAGAAATTTCCCTTGACCACACAAATTTTTCATATATATTATATCACCTATTCTCCACATGAGAATATTCAAATGCAAATACCTTGACCACACTAATTTTTCATATATATTATATTACCTATTTCTCCACATGAGAATATTCAAATGCAAATATGTTTTCCCCCTAAATATATAGAACGACTTCTATCAAATGATACCTGCCTTTTGACTCTCCTTGCTATGGTCTTAGAGTTATGAGTCATTATTTTTGTGTATGGCACTCAGAAAACAACAGTTTTTAAAATGCCGTCAGGGAGTCAAAAGCTGAACAAAAAGGCCTATTTTGTAACAAAAATGCTGTAACTTTTGGATACGTTATGCTATCACCACAAAATTTGAAACAGATACAGCTAACATGATGGGGAACATCAACAAAAAAGAAACTTCCTCTTACTTTATTTCTGTCCTGAGATATTGAATGTCAAATAAGACAGATACAATAAGACAGACTCAAATTTTTCTTAAATTTTTATCAGCTATTTCTCAGCAGGAGAATGTCCAAATTAGATGTTTTTTTTCTCCTGAAAGTACAGAAGGTTTTCTATCAAACGATACCAACCTTTTGACTCTCCGTGCTACAGTCTTTGAGTTATGAGTCATTATTTTTGTGTATGGCACTCAGAAAAAGCATCAACTTCAGTGAGGCAAAAAAGCCCTCAGGGCTTAAAGGGTTAATTCAGAGCTTGACTTGATTCAACTTCACTGAAATATTGTCATTTGAAAAGTGAACTTTTTACTTGGTGACTTTAAGGAAACGATGCAACACTTACACAAACCACAAAATAAATAAATAAATAAAAATAAAGTAAAATTTAATTTTTCTTCAAACATGCTGCAGTAGATGTTTATCAAAGACGTGTTTTTTACATCCACTTCACCACAATGATAACTCCCAAAATACATATGACAGTGTTCTTTTAAAATACCAACATAAAAGACCATCAGGCATTAACAAGTCTCCCTATTTTCTCATCTTGCATAAAAAAAGCATTAAAACAGCACTTTATTTCAATAGTTTCTCTCCCCAAAGAATGGGAAGAGTAAAATTTCAGCTCAGTTTAAAAAAAATGAACTTGGTGAAGAAAAAGACTTTTTGTCTGCAAACCACATCAAATTTGAACTCGGGGTTTTTACTTGGTGACATGAAGAAAAAGATACAAAATTTAGACTGCAAACCACATCAGTCCACACAGTGTTCACTTATTATGTTGGTGCTTTGTCAGACAAAATCTACTGTACTACAACTCATGCAATTTGTCATAAGGAGACAACCTTAAAAGTACACGCTATAGCAGAAAGCTAGTGAAGAAATATGAGTGTTTAATATTTAATGTTTAATAACACAAGCTTACGTCTACATTGTGGATGAGTCTCATTCCCTTGAAATGTTTAAATATCTGTGTTACCTAACTATGTGAAAAAATTACATTAGACTATTATTTCCTCAGACATACCACCACGCAAATAAATAAATAAATATATAAATAATAATTCTGAAAATCCGACCAGAAGAGTTCACAGGAGACGCAGTTAAAAGCTATAGACAGATGGAAACGATATAAACAACAACAACAACAATTTACTGATTCAGGGCATAGTTAGGTGTTTACAGATAGGTGAACTGGATCAATCTCACTAACTTCAATATGCTAAAATCATTTTATGATCCTGATCCCTGTCCACTAGATGACGCTGCACGCTTTTTTCTTCTGACAAGCTCCATCTGCAGCTGTCAGTATTCACGTGCTCCTGCCAAAATGACATTTTATCATTGTTTATATGAGGTGCATTGCAGAAATCTTTTAAAACAGCAAAACTAAATCTTTCAAACATTTATAAGAGTTTTGCCAAAATGCAGAGAGCTGACCTCTGAAATAAACGGACACGATCCAAAAATGCATTCACATCACTGAATTAAATTTTACATTTATTACAATATTTAGTGTTTTTTTTTTTTACCATCTACCTGTCTAAAATGTTTTATTTCTTTAATTACGATGAGAAAACGTAAAACTACAAATTATACATTATATTCTTAATATGTCACATTGTCATAATACCACACTTTTTGAAATATTTATGAAATTATTTATTTATGTATAAAACACTTTTCAGCACCCAAAAAGGGACATGGGATAACAAGAGAAAGAAAAACTTGTTAAATAACAGATCTTATTGTTTTGAACGGCGGGTGAATTATCATCACTTAACGATTTTTTCCCGATCCCTTCTCAGTTCTACGCTGTGCGCGCTCCCGCCATTGCAACTGTCACCGGGGCAGAGAGGCGCGCGGCCGATCGCTGCGTCTGTCTCTCAGAGAGAGAGAGCGCGTGTGAGTGAGTGAGTGTGTTTCTGAGGTTCCGTGCATTTTGAGGAAACGCGCGTACAGAATCGCCTCTTTTTAGGCGGCTTTTTTCATATCTGGAAAAGAGAGAGAGAGAGAGAGAGAGTCAGTGCGCGAACGCTCACCCCCCACGCAAACATACACACACGCACGCGCGCGAAGCCGAGAAGCGAGAGACACGGACGCTGTTCCGCTGCTGGGTTTGGAGTACAAACTCGTCCGAACGCACGAATCGTGGATTATTACGCGAAGAACCCGCGGAAACCATGAGCTGGGGAACCGAGCTATGGGTGAGTTTGTACCGAGCGCGACGGGGGTCGATTAACACGCCAACGGCTCTGATAACGGGTTCACGAGCACTGTGCGTAAAGCCAAGCCGCTTTGGGAACGCCAGTGCATACATGTATATAAAAATATACATATATAAAAAAAATAAATATAAAAAAAATAACAATAAAAAAATTTACAAAAAAATACATTTACACATAATCAATTATATATATAAATACACTCACACACACACACACACACACACACACACACACACACAAAACACACACATCATATGCTCACTCTCACTATATGCATATCATATATATGTGTGTGTATATATGCTGTATTTTTGAATAGTATATATTATACTATATATTTTATATAGTATATTTATGTAAAACGTGTGCATATATACTCACACTTACACATTCAATATAAAAATATGCATACAAGAATTCAATACCTGAATAACATAATAATATATAAAAGAAATTAAGTTGCCTATATAAATATACATCCTCTTTATAAATGTATAAATATTCAGAAAATAGCAGATAGATTAAGTACATATTTATATGTATTGATGACCCCAGTTTATGCACTTTTTTGTGTGTAGTTGTGATTGTGTGTGTGCTAGTGATGTGATATTGATGCGGATGTTTAAATGAGTTATTTGTGTTTGGTCTCATGACAGAGATTTTCAACCTCTTGCTGGTTGTCACACTAGTGTCTGTGCATCTCTAGGGCCTGTTGTACTTGTCCATGCACCTCTGGGTATTTTTAGTCCGTATCGGTTGTGGTGCGGAAATGTCAGCCACACTACCTTGTGTGTTGTCATCCAATGCGATGCAAATATCGGCACGAGAAGCAGATTCTGTAACAAATTGTTTTGAGAAGAGCGATCATAGCATGTCATAGATGCCCAGAGCTACTTTAAAGATGTCAAAACCGGATTACGCATACTAGTTTTCTACTTTTATAACTTTCTGGTCAGGCTTGCTCAAGTCGACATAAAGTTTATCTTTACTGAATTTTTATATATTGTGCAAAGTGCTATAGGTTTGTATTGAATATTAGTGGTTTAGAAACACACATATAAGGATGTTTGTTTCAAGAGTCTGATTTAATGGGATTTCTGCAGGTCAGGCCGGAGGGACCCCTGATGCCAGGGGCCCGATTGATCGCTAACTGAATCCTCACAGTCTTTGTTTGTATTGATCTGCTTTTAAGGACTGCATGACAGTGGCTCTGTGACCTGCGCTGGAGCTGCGTAATATGATTGTTGTGTATTTTACTGTCCTTCTATTCTTATTCACAGAGTGAGAACCTGCTGCTTTAGGAATCTAGAGTTAGATAAAGCAATAAGACACTCAAGGTTGAGCATTACAGTGATTTTTACCATGGATTAGGAGGGTGAAGTGTGGCTCATCCAGATTTAGAGTCAGATTTATAATTCAGTTTTGGAATTGTAAAAAAATAAATAAATTACATGTTTATCAAGAGACTGCGTTTTTACTTTGGTGGTTAGAACATGTTGCATACTGGAAATATAGCTGGGCATTTACTATCTGACTAGTGCATGACTCACACACACACAGACACACACACACACACACACACACATACAAGAGCCAAGTAACCGAGGAGGCCAGTATCATGCGTCACAACCGTAAGCTGCCGTCTGCCATGTTGTAGATGCCCACTGGCGCCGAACCAACATACACAAACATTTAAACACAAACCTGTGGGATGTTCTCTTAATCTCATGCAAACTATCATTCTCTCTTTTTTTTATTTTCTCTTTTCAGCAAACTTAAATCTTAAACCCTCAGCACACATGTGATGACCCTTTCTAAAAAATCAGCACAAATTTAAAACCAACAGCATCCTTTATGCTGTACAGACAGGAAGAAGAGGTGATCTGAATGCTGCTTTTACGACTTCTGCTATATAAAGATATGACAGCACTGTCAGCTAATGTGTTTGTGAATGTATTCTGCCTTTGACTGTGTATAGAATAGCACGCAAACCACACTTATCTCTCATATCTGCAGTATATAGGAAGTGTGTTGAGTTTGCATTTTTTTTTTTACTATGCATGAGACGAGAGTTGTTATTAGAAGTCATTTTCAGTAACTGAAGTGATACTATAAATATTAGATAAAAACTAAACTTAAAGACATATGCAAATTAAGCTCGGGCTTAATTTCCAGTGTGAATGAATCGCTATCAACTTTAGCTGCAATTTTTAACACATTTACTAATTCTTTATTTGAGCCGACTGACAAAACGCACAACGTTTTATGCTAAAATGCAATGCTAAATAACTGTGCAGCTATTGGATGTTCAGTGAAAGCCTGATAAAATCTCATAATGACTGAATTTTCTCTTGTATAAACACACACGCACGACTAATAAGATATTATCATTTCAACAGTTTCTCATTGTCTTTAGTGTCCTAGTCTCCGTAGCAGGTGAACTCTTTCCTGCTTCAGCATTTTTAGTGTTCTCCTCTTTTCCTCACATTTTCTCATTCTGTTTGATTCTTTCCTCTCTTTTTTCTTCCTTCTTTTGGCTTCAGACTGTGCGAGCGACTCCCGCCGGGCTTCATCTCCACAGTCTCCGTCGTGGAGAATCAGATCAAGTGATTCATCCCTGCTGATCGTTTAATCTCTGTGATTCAGAAGATCATCCCTGCTGATTCACTAGTGTCGACTCAGCAGGGAGTTGATTCATACAGAGCAGTAAAAAACAAGTGGTATAAAGATAGTGAGGAATGCTTAAATGCAATATGCCACTTGTTTACATAAAGCTGGAATGCAATTGGCTGTTTTAAAGAGGAATGCTGGAATGTTATTAGACCTTTCTTGCTTATTACAGCCGCAAAATGACAATCCATACCATGTAATTTTACTTATTAGATTTTTGTGTATGTGTGTTGCATGAAAAGTTTTTTTTTTTTTTTTTTTTTTACCCAACAGACCACAACAGAATGCAGTGTGACCAAAGTAGTTCACCAAATTCCCCCAGAATTGATCAATGTTTGCTCTTCATGCATTTCCATACAATGAAAGTGAATGGGGACTGGAGTTGTTGAGCTCAGTAAAAGTATAAGTCTATATGATGCATGCGGGATATTTGATGACTTCTGAAGTCATAAATAGCTTTGTGTGAGGAAGTGACTGATATTTCAGTAATGCTACACTGCAAACCTTTGCCTCCGCTGCAGTGGACAATCTCGTTTCCACTTGCGTTAAATTTAAATATTGTGCAAAACACATCGCAGATGGTTTGACATCTGTGTACTAAATGAATTAAACTCGCTTGTGTTTATTAGGACCCTCTTGGAATTGCTCCGTTTATTCTCATTTGTGTTGTGACTAATCATAACTAACACCAAACTTGGGTCTTTTTTGAGTATTAAAAGTTAATTCTTTTGAACAATTAAAGTAAAATAAACATTTAATTAAAAAAAGGGCAGCATAAACATTCCACAAAACATTCCCTTTTGTGTTCAACATCAGAAAACATTTAGAATGAAAGAAGGTTGAGTAAATTGTCATTTTTGGGTAAACTAACCATTTAATTTAAATTTGGAAACTAGGGCTATATGATGTTGGGGAAAATTTTAGATTTTTATGATACATTTTTTATTAATTAAATTAATTTTTATTTATATAAAATATTAATTTAATTAATTTTTAGCCAAAAAAAATGTTGACCAAAAAAGACCAAATTAATCCAAAAATGTAGAAATTTATATAAAATATAATTTATTTTATATATGAGTACATACATTATCAATTTGACTATAAAATAATAAAAATATTAATATATATGTAACAACAACAACAGTAATAATAATAAATTATTATTATTTAACTTTTTTTAAATAAAAATATCAAAAAAAATTAATACTATTGTAACCTTTCACTGTGAAAGATTAAGAAAAAAATATTATGAAATTGATATTTATCAAGTATTTAAATGATGCACTGTGTCTTTAAATCTCTTCTCCCTCATTTTACCCTTGAGTGTGTCGTCCTGCAGTGGCTCTATAATGAAGAAAGGCTCTACTGTATCTCCATCCTACTTTACAGTCCCTGTGTGTGTGTGTGTATGTGCTAGAGATATATGGAGTGTAAGTCCTCAGTCTCTTCAGTGTGAGAATGATTAGTGTGCGGTTAAATCCAGCGAGGGGGATGTGCTCGTCCTGTGAGCAGAAACAGGAATGTTAAAGGGGTAAGATAGATATGTTGGATGTGAAGACTGTGTGTGTGGGTGTGTGTGTGTGTGTTTGGGGGGGGGGGTAAGGTGAACGCCGGTGCAGTCATGCTTTAGTAATGACGTCATAGCAAATAATCACGCACAGTTCATTCTCGTGTCAGAGTGCTTACATTAGTGAGAATAAAAGCACCGCTCTGCTCTTTCTTTATATGAAATGCTCTCTAAGATAAGAAGACTCATGTTTTGACCGTGTGTGTGTGTGATTCATTTACCCTAAAAAACGTTGGTTTAGAAACTATTTTCTCTCAGAAGAGTATCTGTCTATCTATGTATCTATCTATCTATCTGTCTGTCTCATTCTGTCATTTGATCTGTTTTTTGCTCCTCTGCATCTGTGAGGCCTTGCATCTCCTTACTGACATATTTCATGATTTCTCTCTGTGGTTAGTAGTCATGTTAGCGCAAGGAAGTGCATGACAGGAAGTGGGAGGCACTGTTGCACTGAATTAGTTGAAATCTGCCTCATCCTCACTCATTGTGAAGTTGTGAGAGGCCCTGAATGACTCACAGTCTTTTGCAGCAGAGGTGGGTTTAGCTGTTAGACTCTTTGTAGGCTGTATTATAGGTTCAGCACTTCCTCTGTGAGCTGCACTGCTGAAGAATGTAGTACTGAGAAACAATACACCTCTACACACATAATGATTGTTTTCATCTCTTTCTGTAGCAGTAAACATGAATCATGTGCAGTCCTTTTGGCACCGGCTGATGACGTCATCTCTGATGAACAGTAGCACTTTCTAATGACATCATCCGTTTGGAATGCTGCTCTGTTGTTTAGCATAAGATTATATTAAGTGCAATTTCATGAAACAACCTCTCAGGTTCTATCTATCTATCTATCTATCTATCTATCTATCTATCTATCTATCTATCTATCTATCCAACATTTTGTCACTCTCTCTATTGTTCTGTTCCTCTTATTTGATCTATTGTTCCATCTATTGTTCTGTTTATTGTTCTGTCGTAATCTCTCTTTTGTTCGTCCATCCATCCATCCATCCATCCATCCATCCATCCATCCATCCATCCATCCATCCATCCATCCATCCATCCATCCATCAATATTCTTCAGTTGCTCTATCTGTCATATATCTGTCTTTCTATTCTTCTATGTATTGTTGTCACTCTGTCTATCGTTCTGTTCGTTCTGTCATTCTGTCTATCTTTCTGTCTATCTATGAATCTGTCTCTCACAGTGTTGAACTGTCCAATTATAGAATTTATTAGTCTATACTCAACAGTGGCCCACTTTTCCATTGCTTTTGACTCTCTTTCCGTCTAAACACATTTTACATTTTTGTGAATATCCAACATTGGTAAATGAAAATAATGTTAAAAAAATTAATTGGAAAAAGAAGCTTGTTTCCAATGTCAAAATACACAAAGTTGAAGTTTTTAAATAAACAGATAAAGTTAAAGTTTTCAGATGCTTTTGACTCATTGTTGTGTGATAAATTAAGCATTTTTCAGTCTTATTTGTGAGTGTGTGTTTATCATGTGATGGATTCATAGGTTTTATGGAGCATTAGATCGTATTTGTGCAAATCTGAGGAACCAAGTATGCTTTAATTTCAAGAACAAGCTCTTGAGTAAGAAAGCAAGAGCTTTGTGGCTTTCCTGAAGAGAGCTTGTGTGTGTTTGAGCCCCTCGGGCTGGAAGCTCACAAACGCGTCCATTCAGAGAGGAAGTCAAGTGTGGCAAAACATGTGATTGTTTCAGAGACAAAGAGAGAGAAGTGTATTTCATAACTGCAGCACGTTTGAGACGCTCCCTGCAGAAACAGTCCAATCGGATGTTGCTCAATTTTTCAGCAGATCAAGTCTATCTCATAATTGGTGTGAAAGTGATGCTGAAAGTGATGCTCAGTGGTGCTGAGTGGTTTTGGGAAGTTTCCAGAGTGTTGCTATGTGTTTTCTAAGGTGTTTTCTAAGGTGTTTGCTGAGTGACTTTTAGCACGGAGCTGTGGTTTTCTGGGTGGTTGCTAATTGGTTATTTGCTGCCTAAAGTCAAAAGGCTCGCCTCCATGTATCTAGTTATGATATTCTGATCTCTAGATATGACTCGGATTGCTCTGTCCTTGCTAGTTTTGGTTTTTCCACCTGTTTTATTATCTGGCAGGTGAAGGTAAGTCCCAGTGCTTAGAACAATAATACCAGACTGAAGAGAGCATGTTCAGCTCCAGACTAAATCCAGAGGAACTCATTTTTATTTTGATCCAGGATATTTATGTAAACCTGTTTAATGTAAATAATATTACAGAAAAAAAATGAAGAAACACTGATAGTAACCCAACAAAACTACACCTAGTGAGAGAAGTTAGCATAATTATTACAGTGTATGTAGAGGAATGTCTATTTATTATATCTATATAAGTACTTTCTAGTTTACTAAAACTAAAAGTTCAAATTTGTTAATTGAAAATAAGCTGAAATAAAAAAAAACATATTTCAGATAGCAACCAAAGAAACATTTTTTGTGCAAGTTTTTAATCTAATATTTATATATTTAATTTGAAGTACTAAAAGTACAAAAGCTAAAATTTAATTAAAAATAAATTAAAGCTTAATAGTAATATTAATTTTAATATATTTAATACATATGTAATATATATTTATTTATATTATATTTTTAACTAATAAGAAACACATAAAATTCCTAAAAGTAAAATAAAAAATATGTAAAAAATAAAAGCAAATTCAAAATATGAATAAATAGTAATAGTATATAAATAATTCCAAAATAACACTGCTTCCTATTGATTTGAAGGGTTTGGAAAATTAGGAAATTATAAATGATATAGACTAACTTTTAACTGCAACCCTAACATTAACCGTAAAATGGATATTATTTAATTTTTTTGTATGTTAACCTATGGATAAACCTTTTAGTATTGTTGAACCCAAAAGAATAGCTAGGTCAGATCATAATCATACAAGAGTAGTAAATGAAAATCTGCGTATGACATGAAAGACACAAATCTCTGTTCTGCTTCGAAACAGGAAATAAAACAAAGAAAACCATTTATGACATAACTGATAACCTTTACTGCAACCTTTAAGGCTTTCACTTCTATTTGCATGTTAATGTCTGTGTTTGCTCAGTCGTGTGGGAATAAGGCAAGGTGGACGCTCACACACACACTCGCATACATACACATATCTGTAGTCGCATTCGGACACACTGTTCGGACGTCTCAGCTGTCCCGCTCGGGTGTGGCTACTGTAATAGTGAAGGATATCAGCCCCCTGACTTCTGGGGAGTCATGGACCCTATTAAAGGAGAGACGCTGTTAAAAGTCCAGCAGTTACGGGTAAGTTCAGTCAAAGTTGAGTTTGTGAGTGCTTGTATTTGATGCACTATGTTTTGACAAAAAGTTGTAGTTGTGTCAAACTAAGGCATGTTGTCTAGTACTGGTTATACTAACTGGCTAAAGCATGGTTATGGCTTATAGTTAAGATTATAAGTAAAATAAATGTTAAAGTTTTAGTTATTGAGATTTGAATGTGAACTGTGAGATTGAAATGTGTTATTTTCTCTTATGCTGGAGACAGCTATTAATAAATTCTGTTGATTTCTCTGAAAAAGTGTAACGCCGTGTTTTCAAAATATTGCTCAGCTTGAGCAAACTGACTGATTTCAGTTTGGGGGCGGGACTAACTGTTCGTCTGACCAATGGAAAACAGGGAATGTGTTTATGGAAACCGGATTGTTATTTTTGCAGTTTAGTTTGGTGACAAAAATAGCCCAGAAATTACAGGCTTCATCTTTAAATTCACACACACACACAAAAAAAAATTGTTGTAGAAACAACAACATTTATTCAGAAATCGCTAGTAAATTTCACATATAATTACAAAGAATCAGCATGAGTAACACATTGAATTTAACATGAAATATTGAAATAGAAAGATTTAAATATTTTCTTGTAAAATGTATTCCAATAATTATAAATAATAATCAAATATCAAAACAATATCTTACAACTTAATCATAAACTTATAATATGTTTAAAGAAGTGGAGGCTGGGATGCACTAACATTTAAATTTTGTACTAATATTTATTAATACTTTGTACTGATATGCACTAATATTTATAATTATATATTTTATACCATTTTTTAATAAAAAAAAAAAAAACTTACACAGATTTGTATGTGTATAACTCACTAAAAGCTCATTTGAATATTTTTTGTCAATGTCAAATTAACATTCTGTTAAGTGAATTTAGCCATTATTACATTATAATATACACTATGACATTTGAATGACTTTTTATTTTGACAAGAAAAACCATTGATAAGAAAGTTGTACGCTATAAAAATCACATCAAAAATATTTGATTTCAGTCTTTCCACTTCAAACTTTCGCATTTAATTCAGCGTGTTGCTGTTTCTTTGTAATAATTTGTGAAATTTACTACCAATTTCTGAATGGAATTTGTTTCAAATAAATCCTACACCAAATTCTTTTCAGTGTAACAAAGCTTGTTTCAAAAAAATATGGCTCATAAGTGTTACATTTTTGCTGTAATGTAGAAAGTAACCTAAAAGTAATCTAAAATCTACAAATAGGCAAAATCCATAATTAAAATTTCCACTGTCAGTCAACAGCTTATGTGTTCACAATAAATATTGTGCATCCTTAAGTGAAAGTGATAAAGTATTGTCTGTGAAATATGAAGAAAATGAGAAAGGTTTGGTGTAACAGTGAAGTTGTTTAACTGAAGCCACATGCTGCTGGTGTGTTAGACATCCAGCAAACCAGTTAAAACGCATGGTCAGACGTGCACATGGAGGTTTAATGTCCCGTATGGTGGATGTTTGCATCATCTGGATGCTGAGTTTGCGCTGAGCCCAGATGATTGTTTCTGAAGACTGAAGATAAAAAGATTCAGCGCTGCTTAACGCGATCTGCAAATAGACTGCGAGACTGGGACTGGCCTTCACTTCCATAAAAAAACACACACACAAGAGCCCAACCCAGGCCACCGACCTCTAGAATGACAAGCAAATGTGCACTAACACACACACACACACACACACACACACACACACACACACACACACACACACACACACACACACACACACATACACACAGACTGGCCTGCTGCTGGGGTCACGTTCTGCCCTGTAACTGGAGCCAACATGTTTCCTGCTGCATGTGTGTGAATGTCTTGTGTGTGAGCATGTGTCTGTGCTCACACATAGAAAACTTAAAAACAGTGTGTGTGTGTGTGTTTTAAAATCAGACCAGGAGAAAATTACCAAGCAAAAGTGGGAAATAATTAGACACATTCCCATAATGCATTGCTGAGCTGTGCTAGAAGCAGTGAGTGTCCACAAGGGAAGTGTGCACCTGAAGTAGGTCACCTGATCGGAGAAACACACACGCTGTGGTGACGTTTCATCATATGTGTATGAAAGCTGAAACCTTTAGAGATGTAAAGGGATTGTTTATCTAAAAAATTTAATTCTAAACAGTCATTTGCTCATGTCAGTTTAAAATCATGTGCTTTTTTTAGTTAGTGAAGCACAAAAGGGGATGTTTTGAAGAATGTTCTTGAATCTAGTGGCGGCAACAATACTACAGCAAGGATAAAAATTACGCCTTCCTTCTTTGCGTATACATTTGGGCGGTGTTATGCAAATCTTCCCAAACAGTGACGTAGACATGAGGCGTTTTAGGAAGATTGAGACTTTGATCTTTGCGACTTTACGGATCTTCTGTATGCACAAACAGCTTTTAATATTCCAAAGACAAAGGAAGACATAAAATCGCATCATATGACCCCCTTTAAAAAGAGTTGCATGAACATTCTATTAAATGTCATCTTCTGTGTTCTATGTAAGAAACATCATATAGGTTTTAAAAGACGTGAAAGTAAATAAATAAAGACTGAGATGAATTTTCATTTTTGGGGTACTGTCCCTTTAAATGTGAGTTTCAGCTGTTGAATACTGCAAATATTCCATCTACTGTGCAACTATTAATGCTGTTTTGTCTAGCATGATGACATTTAGCCCAAGATTAGAGTTGTTTGTCCACAAATTTGTTTGTGGGATTTTTTGTTAGGACATTTTAGACTCCTGACTTCCTTAAACGTGAGTGTGTGCTTCAGAAGATGTTTACCTGTGGAAATTACCTGTACAATGGCACCTCACAAATGTGTATTTTAAAGATGAGACAAATTACCGTAATTTGTGACTGAGTGCCGCATGCATTCAGAAGGCCTCTAATGAAAGCTCGACAGTGTGACTCCTGTAGATAACATGTTTTACAGTCAAATGCATGACGGCATGTTGTTATTTCTGTTTTCCAGTTGGATTTTGTGCACAAAAGAAAACCCTTATAGAGTTATTTATAATTGTTATTAAATCTATCTCTAGCTCTCCAGGACAATTCCAGAGAGAAGAAGCCGTATTTGATTTGTAAATGAATCATTCTTTTTGAATTGAATCTTTTCAATTAATCAGTTGATTCACTACTGAATGATTCGCTCATAAATCATTCCTCTAATGCTCTGTTGAGATCTACGGAAATAAATGTTTACTTATTCTGTAAAAATAGTCTCGGTACTCAGTCACCAGAATTTCTCATAGGACTTGATCTTTTCCTGTGTGTGTGTGTGTGAGGGTGCGTGTGCAATGTGCATATCGCATTTGCATGACAGATTTTGAAGCTCCATTATCAGTGATGTGTTTGTAGCACTTAAAATCATTTTGGTGTTTCCTTCACTGTTGCCTAGCGACCCTTGAGGTTGCTAAATAAATATTTGTGTGCAGTGCGAGCGGTGCTCCTAATATATGCAAAGGTGAGAAAATGTGCATCGCTGTTTCGAATCAAGGAAAGTATCTTGAACTGACAGATGTCTGAGATTAGCGTGCAAATCTATAATCACTCACAAAACACAACATGGTATTACTGTATATACACTATACTTCAAAAGTGTGGGGTCAGCAAGATTTTTGTTTTTGAATTAATGCATTTTATTCAGAAATGCATTAAATTGATCAAAGGTGACCGTAAAGACATTTATAATGTTACAGTTTTTATTTCAAATAAATGCTCAGCATATTAGAATGATTTCTGAAGGGTCATGTGACACTGAAAACTGGAGTAATGATACTGAAAATTCAGCTTTACATCACAGGAATAAATTACATTTTAAAATATATTCAAACAGAAAACAGTTACTTTAAATTGTAATAATATTTCAAAATTTTTACTGTATTTTTGATAAAAAAAAAATGCACCTTTGGTGAGCATCTTTCATGTAAATACAATGTATTTGAATGTGGTAAGCATTCAGTAGCATGATATATATTAACGTACCATTGTACTGCCAGAGTTTTTGTGAGATCTGCTGTTGAGAGTTTGTTTTATTTGCAGTGATTGAGCTCGTCTGCTGGCAGCATTATATACTGATTTGCTCAAGTTGATAACGCAGTGTGGTCTTTTTGAATAACAGCTTTGTGAGCTGAGAAACTCTGATAAAGCAGTCAGTTCCTCTGTTTGACTGTGAACCCACATTCTATTCTCAATCTGCCTCTGATTGGTTTATCATAATGTCAGTCACTTTCGTCCTTGTGCTTGGCTTCAAAAATTAAAATAGACTTTGGTTGTGTGCTGTGTGTGTTTTTTTTTTGTTTTTTTTTGTTTTTTTGTGTATTTTTTTTTTTTTATTTACCAAGTTTTTACATTATTTTAGTACATCAAGGTAAACAAAAATAAATATATTAAATATATTTAAATATATTATACAATAAATGTAATATTATATATTTATTTAAGATTGAAATATTGTCTTGGCAACTACCCTGAAAAAAAAAAAAAAAAAAAAAAAAAAAAAAAAAAAAATATATATATATATATATATATATATATATTTCTTCTTTTTTATATATATATATATATATATATTTTTATATATATATATATATATATAATATATATATATATATATATATATATATATATATAAACACACACACACACAGTGGTGTGAAAATTTTTGACCCCCCTTCCTGATTTCTTATTTTTTTGCATGTTTGTCACACTTCTTCACACAGGGCCATGTAGTTTTGGATTTTGTTTTCCCTTAATAATAAAAACCTTAATTTAAAAACCGCATGTTCTGTTCACTTGTGTTATCTTTGACAAATATTTAAATTTTTTTAATGATCTGAAACATTAAAGTGTGACAAACATGTAAAAAAATAAGAAATCAGGAAGGGGGCCAACAATTTTTCACACCACTGTATATATATATATATATATATATATATATATATATATATATATATATATATATGGATATATATATATATATATATATATACATATATATATATATATATATATATATAATATATATATATATATATATATATATATATATTATATATATATATATATAAAAACTATAATAACCCTGATCTACACTTATCATGCTGCAGAAATAGTAAGTATTATATTAGTTATTCTTTTTAAAAAGTTTCCACAGCACACAAAAAAAACTAGCGATGCACCGATCCGATATATAACTTCTACATCAGGTGTTTTCATTCAAATCAAAGCGTAAATACACAACTTCTCCATGAGGTGCCAAATCTGAGATTGTGCGTATTATTCTGTGTTACTACTTCATCTGTGTCAGCCGTGCTGCTCGGATGAGCTGTTTTCATTCAAATCAAAGCATAAATACATAGAAATAGACATATTCTAAAGCAAATGATTCAAAATGTTCTATACCAGACATAAAAACAAATATTTAAATAAAAAGAAAAAGATACAAACAAACTAATAGCTTTCCTAATATCATAAGCACTTAATAAAACGACTTAAACATCACCACACTCATCCACATACATGGGGGTGGAGTGAGAGAAGGGATACAAATAAACATTCAACTTGGGTCACAAACAAAAACAGAAAAATAAAAGGAAAAGAGTACAAGGTCGGTAGAGCGGTTATCTGTTCTCCTGCTCACCTTTTTCATTCCCTTCCAGACGCACACACTCTATGCACATGCGCAGTTCTCATTCTATCTGGAATTACCGTAAAAGTGATCGTTACAATATGAATATTTAAGTCCTTACATTAAAGTTCACACAAACTCTTTTCTCTGCTGTGGCTGTCAGTCATTCGTTCAGCCTTTAAACACCCTTCAAACCCAGTTACTGTCACATTACAACAGTCAACTCGGTAAAGCTCTCTCCAAGATCATTCTGTGTTCCCATTATTATACTTGATTTGAAAATAAATGTTTATGATTTTGGAAATAGGACTTTATCTTTTTGCCGGAGTTTAATGCTGTTTTGTTACTTGCTACCGGGTGTCTGTGAGAAAAAAACACGGGTGTAGAAAAGACTATAAATTGTTTTTAACGCGCACAGTAACTGAAATATAAAACTGTTAAAAGAAAGGCTCAATAACTGTTGCACAGATATAATAATACACTACGCATCAATTTCTCTCGCCTTTGTGCTTTGCACTTTTTAATGCAATGCGCTGCGTGCTGTGACTCCGTGCTGCTTCAAGTGTATCATTCTGCACACCGGATGCGCATATTGTAAGCGCTTCGTGCCGCACTGTATTTGTTTTGTCCAATTGAATCTATCATATGTTGTTGCCTTATTAAAAATATGCTATACATTTAAAAGAAATGTTTTTTAATTTTATAGTATATACTTATATATATAAAATACATTTTGTGAATGTTTTTCATTAATTGATTTTATAATACAAATAGCAATGTGTAACATTTTACCATATTTAGTACAACACTTTTATTTGTTCCCCACAAAATATTGTTTTTTCACTAAATGTTTGGATTTCTAAAATTGTTGTGCAATGATTTTTCTAGAGTAACTTGCTGCTGAGTTATCCACTAACCTAGTTTACGATATTTTTGTCATAGATTATAAATATGCATATATATATGTATTCATATTTATTGTTTATTTTTATTTATAATGAAGTAGTTTGTATTTAGTAGATTGTGAAAGAATGATGACCAGTTCCACACACAGAGATATATAAAGTCTACATTTATTTAAATGCAAAAAAAAAAAAACTTCACTGGTATCGGATTGGGATCGGTATCGGTATCGGCCAATACTGTATCAGTATCGGAGGTGAAAAAGGTGGATCGGAGCATCCCTATAAAAAACCAAAGTGTGACATGCATGCACGTGTCTATTTGACCCTTTTCTAGAGAAAAACTTCTCATTTCTCAGTTCCATGTTTGTCCTTGTTATGGACTCAATGACTTCCTCTTTCAGGACCTGACATTCCATCCTGTCCTTCTCATATCCAGTCACATAGTGGTCTGTTAACCGTGGAAACCATGGCATGGCATGGCATCACTCAAACCATGCTCCGCTTATAGCAATGGCAACCGTGCTGTTTTGGCAGCAGCGCCAATAAAAACAGTGCTAGTACCGATTTTAGTCATACTTAACTGACACAAAATATGGTATTTACAACAATTACTGTGCAATGTGACAAATATGGTAATACTATGGTACTTTTAACTTTTTTTAATATTCAGAATTATTCTTAGTGGTTTAATTTTAATTTTGTGGTCAAATGCATGGCAGAGATTGTGTTTTTTGTGTCATTGTGGGAGAGGAAGTGAGAGGCAGAAACAGGAAGCAGTTACAAGTGCCCAATTCAGTTTATTAGGCACAGAAAGAACTAGAAGACAAGCGGTTTATGGGCGTTCGGTCTTAATCTGATGTAGATTTACAGGCAAACTGTCTAAATGTGAGAGAAAGTGGTGGCCGACCATAAAACTTACCATCGCTAGCCTCTGCCAGTTAAAACTGTGGTGAGTCACTGTTATTGAGAAAAAAAAGTAAAAATAAATAAAGAAAATGACAAAGATGCTTAAAGCTTCTAACATTCCCATCTAAATTCATTTGAATTTTACAGTAACAAGCTTTGGTTATTTTGGCGGCAACAATGGTTGCCATGGTAAGTCTTTTTAAGTTTCTCTCACACTCCCAGCTGCAGTGTGTGTGGGGTTCATAGGGTTGCCAGATGTTGGTTATTTGATGAGCGAGTTGCCAGATGTGATTGTGGCGTGCGATGTGAGCTGGAGGTGGATGGAGCTTTATTGATTTGGCTCTGTGATTTCTACACAGTGAAAAAACATTAAATTTCCCTGAACAATAGATTACCTCACCCTACATGACTTTCTTCCTACTGTCTGCCGTATCCCTTTTCCTTTTTTTTCTCTTTTCATTTCTGTCATTCTAAATCATTAGTACTTAGTTCTTTAGACAAATCTCTGAGGAAGTAAACAACCTCTGTATAAAAGTGAGTGTGTAGTATTTGCCTTGTATTTTACCGTGTAAGTTTGAGGTGGGTAAGATTTTAAAATGTTTTTGAAAGTCTCTCTTCTATTAATTAAAAAAAAAAAAAAACAAAAAAAAGTAATATAAATTAAAATTTAATCTATTAATGTTTGAATATATTAATAAAATATAAAATATAACTTATAATCAAAGCTGAATTTTCAGCATCAATAATCAATACCCCAATGAAACAGTGAAACATGCACCCATTCAGCATCATCAACACATATTTCATTCAGTAGGATGTAAACGGCGCCCTCTCTGGTCTGACTGATTTGGTGATTTTACAGTCACATCTCCCATTCAGCATTAATAAGGATTTATTGCTGCTCTGTTTTTAAATCTGATTACTAGCTATCTATACCCTGAGCACAAGAGGAGTTTACCTTCCTTCTTCTGTATAAGTGCTTGTGATAATCTGAGTGTGTGTGTGTTTGGTCTAAATTTAGTAATTCACTCTCACTTCTTCAGGTCTGCGAGTTGAATCCTTGGATTACCATCCAACCTTTGATCTCGAAGCATTCCTGCTGAAACTTCAGCCTACGGCTGTGGCTATCAAATGCAGTGTGTGTTTCAGGATGGAGAGGAACTAAACCTGAGAAGGCTTCTCTTCTCACATAATGCTCTGAACATAAGCAACCTATATATGAAGACAGATAGAGACAGGAAGTAGTGTGTGTGTGTGGACTGTATGTGAATGATCAATAACATTTGTCAGTTTGTCATGGCAGAGTGCAATTTCAGCCACAGTCTGTGTGTGTGACTTAATGTCAACATGACATCAGAATTGACACTGTTCACTTCATCAGTGCATGTATGTGGTCATATTGTTTGTGATTTGTTGCATGTTATTTCAAAGAAACAACATTTATATTAAGACTATTATATGTTTGAAATCTAATTAATTAGCTATATATTTGTGACCCTGCACCACAAAACCAGTCCTAAGTCGCTGGGGTATATTTGTAGCAATAGTCAAAAATACATTATATGGGTCAAAATGATAGATTTTTCTTTAATGCCAAAAATCATTAGGATATTAAGTAAAGATCATGTTCCATGAAAATACACACACACACACACACACACACACACACACACACACACACACACACACACACACAACACACACACACACACACACACACACCACATATATATATATATATATTATGTGTGTGTGTGTGATATGTGTATATTATACATATATATATATGTAAAATTTAATATAAAATTACTATTTAATTACTTTTTTATATATTATTTTACATTTCTCTTTTTTAATTTAGTTTAGAATTCCCTCGAATTTTTTTTCATTTTTAAAAAAAAAAAAAATTCTAGTTTCAATATATGTAATTTTTAGTTTGGTTTTAGTATTTTAGTTAAAACACTGAAAATGTTTATTTATAGTTTGAAAATGTTTATTTAACGTTCAATTTCTCACAGCACTAACTTGTGACATTTTCTAATATAATGAAAAGTAAAGATTTTAAATTTTATATACTACTTATATAAATCTCAGGTTTTATATACTAATTATATAAATCTAAAAATAAACTAAAAAGAATTTTTTTATTTCAATCAGGGTTCCCATGGGTCCTTGAAATCCTTGAAAGTTTGTGAATCTGAAAAAAAAATTTCAAGGTCCTGGAAAGTTTTTGAAAATAAACATACATTGACACAGGTCCTTTAAAAGTGCTTGAATTTTTTTGTGCAAGAAGTTTTCTGTATTAGAGCGCTGCAAGGGGTTGTTTTCTTAATCCGCTCCCACTGAATTTCTGACCATTATTGCCCGCTCCTGTGATTTGTGTCCAGTCTAGCCCGCTCCCACAAACATTCTAATATTGAATAATTTTCGTGCATCAGGGAGCATCTATCAATACGCAGACTATTTAAATCTCTTTTGAATGAGCGCTCACTGTTCACTTTCACTTCCGTTTTACGCGATCATGCATGCTCTGTGTAAAGTAAGATCAGATATTTGTCAATAAGCTCAGGATCTGTTGAGCAGCAAATCCTCCAGCAGCCATCTCCTTCAGCCATCTCTCTCTGCTCAACCCGTGATCAGTCAAATCTGACTCCTGAAGCTCGTGTTGAATGCAGGGTTGCCAAGTCTGCATTTTTTTTTTCCTGTGGTTACTTTTAAACTGTTAATGGGTTGATTTTTCCCCTTTGGGTTAAAGGTTTCAAATGTTGCTTAAATTACATTTGACTGAAATGCTTGTATTGAAACATTTTGCATTCTGCCTATGATAAAACTGTGCTAGATGT
Organism: Cyprinus carpio; assembly: GCF_018340385.1. Taxonomy (NCBI): domain Eukaryota; kingdom Metazoa; phylum Chordata; class Actinopteri; order Cypriniformes; family Cyprinidae; genus Cyprinus; species Cyprinus carpio. The sequence goes on from NC_056592.1 coordinate 4,104,073, forward strand.
TAAATTTTGTGAAGGAGGGCCACTGGTGGGAAGCTTTTAAGCTGTGTTTGTGGTCAATATGCATAACAGTAACTGTAAAATATGTATTTTAGGTATGGAAATGACATTTTTGATATTTGGGATATGGTCATTGCACTACTTTGGGCACTACTTTAACCACCAACCAACCACACCCCAGCCCCCCGTCCCGCCTGCACGCACTGTCCTCTTTTTGGAAAACTAAAATATGGTCACCCTACATGACGTTCATGCTCACACAAAACTACTACGATGATACCTCAACTTTTCACAGACACACCATGAAATTAATGTTGAATTGCTTTGCTTGTTAAGATAATGTAAACCCATGAGGTAAGAAATACTGGTCGCGATATATCGCCAATGCCGATATATTGGCCGATATTTGGCATTTTTCAAATATCGGCATTGGCCGATAAGTTTTTCTGTTTGGCTGATGCCTTCGTGGCGGGACTTTTATTTTGACGGTGCTGAGAACGCAGCGCCTTAACACACAGTGCTTACATTCTCCCTCTTGTTCGCTGTCGTTGTTAACAGTTCTGTCTAATACGGATAGACATCTGTCTTATAATCAGATAGAATGGTTAAACAAAGGATTTAAATGTATACAAAAAAAAGTATTATAACGATTGCTTTTATATTGTTAGTAATAGAAAGGCAAACATTATAATACTTTCTTGTTTGCCGTCAGCATTCAGCAAATATGCTTTTACATCATTTAAACAAATCTTTGAATGACTAATGAACATCTAATTTCAAAAACCTTGCAAACTTAGTCGAATCCAGCTGTGAGATCTTATACACGATCGCGTGTTCTCTGTGTGACGGTCGGTCCATGAGAATAGAACACCTACACTAGCATATATTACATTCACTGACATGCGTGATCGACAAACATTAAACTCGTGATTTCAAATTATGCTGCTTCATGCTTTTGCCCAATGTCATATTCATGTCATTTTCACTGTGTGCTGTATGTAAAATGAGTGTTACCCTGGCTTTATTTGAAAAAAAAAAAATGTCCCAATGCACACAAACTTCCCAGAATACTGAGTGCCCTGTTGGTTACAGTGTTTACTTCCTTTTTATTTATATTTTTATTAAATATTTGTTTATTTGTGAAAAATACTTTGTCACTTAAAGTATAAGCATTTTTTATTTTACACGTACATTTTTATTATTATTAAATGTAGCTAAAATAAATTGTTTGCAACCACTTACCTTTAAAAATTGAGTATAATTTTTTTTCAGTGACATTAAATAAAATTATATCGGCCACCCTGCTTTCCAAGATATCGGCATCGGCATCGGCTGTTAAAAAACCAATATCGGTTGACTACTAGTAAGAAAAGCTTCATATATCTTAAAACTTCTGGTTACATGAGCCTAAGCTCTTTTCAATAAAATCCATGCAAAAGTTAATATCAGATCATTTTAGAATACAGTATAGGATGTACCGAATATTCTTCAGTTTTATGAAAAAAGAAATACAACAAATAGAATATCAGATCTCTGTCATGGGCAAAAAAAAGAAGCTTTTTTGCATAGTTGTGTTTGAGACATGAAAACTGTAACAATGTATCTTACAAGATAACACGATGTAACCTCGCTCTCACTTGAAATGTGTCCCCACATCAAGTCCTTGAATTTGAGGGTATTGGACCTGGAAAGTCCTTGAAAGGTCCTTGAATTTGAAGTTAATCAAGGTGTGGGAACCCTGTTCAATTTATTTTAGTTTGAGAGTTTTTGTTCGTTTAGTTCTTTTTTCCTTAGTTGTTTTATTTTTATTTCAGATAATTAAATTTTTTTTTTATTTAGTTTTAGTTCTTGCTAACAATAATAACACTGGTTTGTCGTCAGAATCATCCATCACTAACTTTCTCAGCCACTGAAACGAGTTTCCTTTTCTGCTGACATCATCGAGCCCCCTTATGTTTTAGCCCCTCCCCCTTAACTGCATTTTCATACAGAGATCCATCCAATCAATACTCAAAGGAATTCTCATTGAATATCCAGTTTGACTTGGAATTCTGTCACATTATGGAAGTAAAATGAGTTTCAAACCTTGAATTTAAGTTTTTCTACTTTTAATAGTTCAGAACACATATAGGAAGTTTTAAAGTGCCTGTGTATTTGGCACATGGAGCTGCGTGTGTGTGTGTGTGGGTGAGTGTGTATCAGATTTCTGCTACCATACATACCTCACATAACCGGTAAACTTTCCCTGTCACTATTAAACACACTCGCACACAGAAAGACATTCAAGAATGCTGTGTTTTCCCTGAGCGTGATACTGTTAAAGAAACACACATAAATGTACAGCTGTCTGTCTGTTTGTATTTTCTGAAAGCTGGGCAACCTTCAATAAAAATGTATTTTCAGAGGCAAGCCAGAAGATGACATGACAGATACCAGCTAGCTGCATGCCGACAGACCGAATCCATAAAGTCTGGCCACTTCTAGTCTTGCCAAGCCAGACTTTTCACTGTCAAAGTCAAGTCTGGGCCAATTTGAAGCTTTTTCTGGCCAAGAGCTGTCTGCTTAGACAGGAAGAGACTGTCTGTATATTAAGCGACCAACCAATAAAGTTTGTTTTTGTTTTATGCACAGTACAAGTCAAAAGTTTGGAATAGTTAAGATTTTTGAATGTTTTTGAAACTAGTTTTTCATGCTCTCCAAGGCAAGTAAAAACAGTAATATACTGAAATATTATTACAATTTAAAATCACTATTTTCTATTTAAATGTATTTTAAAATGTAATTTATTCCTGTGATGCAAAACTGAATTTTCAGCATCATTACTCCAGTCTTCAGTGTCATACGATCTTCATAAATCATTCTTATATGCTGATTTACTGCTCAAGAAACATGATTATTATTATCAATGTTGAAAACAGTTGTGGTAAATATGATGCTGAAAATTAAATTTTGCATCATGGGAATAAATTACATTTTAAAATGTATATAAAAAATAGAGAACACTTTTTAAAAATGTAATAATATTTCACAATATTACTGTTTTTACGGTATGTTTGATGAAATAAATGGTGAGCAGAAGAGACGTCAAAATTTTTATTATTCTAAGCTTTTGACCGGTAGTGTGTAGGGATGGGCGATATCTTATCGTTTGCGATATACCGGTAAAAATTCTCCCCACGATAAGAATTAGTCTTCCCGCGATAATAATGATAAAATCTAGTTGTTGACATATTTCTGTGTGCGACTGTGTGGAGTGATGTGAAGGAAGTCGAACATGAAATTGAGCAGCTCCTTCTACAATCTGGAACAGGTTTGGATAACACTGTACAGTGCAACAAAAATCGGTCTGAGCCTTGAATAAATGTACTACAGTAGCACGTGTGCAATACAGTTTTACATGTGTATGAGTCGGTTACAAACCTGTTAGTCCAACAAAGATATTATTTTTTGACGTGCTTTTTCTCCATATTAACTTCATAACATAGACGAGTGTTTGAAATAACTTATTTTTGAGATCAGATGTGCTTTCGTATCAGAATAAGGCAGAAATCATACTATTTTATAGCATTATATACAGTGATAAAGGCTATGTCGATTACCATTGCATTATAAATACACTTTACAAATACCCAAGATTGCTTGAAGAACACAGACCATGTGTTTTGTGCAATCGCGTGTTTATTGTCTTCAGGTTTCCTCAGTAAAGATTTCTCTATGTGCGTTTTATTCAGCTACAGCGATCACTGGATACCTCTGTCCATATTAGTGATTTCCTGGAGCACTACTTCTTTATATGCATATGTGGAGTTTCTGCGCAAGGGCGCCCTCCGGCTTCTAGTATGAATTAAACAGTCGTGTGTACTGCTCACAACACCCTATTTTGGGTATAAAAATAGGAAAGATAATACTTTTCTCTAAAAAAAAAAAAAAAAACAGGATTCCCTAAATTATCGTCATTGATATCGTTATCGCAATAAATATCAGAAATTATCATGATACATTTTAAAGCCCATATCGCCCATCCCTAGTAGTGTGTAATATCACGCCATGACCCACAACATCTTCATAGTTTCATTTCTGAGTTTCATTACCTGTGAAAATCTCAGTTTTAAGATCCTCAGAGGTGAAGTCAGAACTCGTCTTATGTAACGTAATAAAAAGTATCATTAGGCAGAAATGCAAAATGGATAAAAGCTGGAAATTCAACAATGAGTCAAGTGTGTTTGAGTTGCACAAATCAGTCTGGATTGGGTTTTTCGAGAGTGTGTAAGAGTAGAAGTGCATTGTTGATGCAATTTCACAATGTGTGTGTGTTTCCTTGAGCCTAATTCTAGCTGGCAATCAGCTTAATAACAAAAACGGCATCAAGCAAAGTTAATCTCCCAGTGCATGATGGGTAATCGGCAACATTCCACAGTGGCTTACAGCTGAAACTCATTTCTTTCCCTTCATCTCAACTTTTTAGACATTTTGTTTATCTGTCCGTATAATTGTACCTATTTTTTAGTTTCTCATAATATTTTCTCAGGCTGCACTGTTTTTGTGTTACGTTCATGAAAATGCAAAAAGAGCTTTATGATTTCTTGAACAGACGGCGGTCGGTGGGTTCGCTCCACTGGTTCCTGGAGGAACCGGACCCTCTGACCTCTTTGCCTCTAACCCAGCTACTGGAGATGAAGATGCTCAGTAGTGTGAGTAGTCGTAGCCACTGCGTCCCTCAACAAATAGACTGGACATACAATTACTATAGTATACAATTTATTAAATGACTCTTTGGAATAGTTGATTCTGATTGGTCAAATGTGGCATTCTGTATTAAAATATTTTATATGTTGGCTTCAAAACTATATTATTAATCGTTGTCCTAGGATACTGATTTCTTAGTGTTATGTCTATCGTATCACTCTGTGCCATTCTGAAATCAAATATTTAATTTTTATTATTTATTTGGTAAGTAGCTGTGCAGTAAAGTCCAGTCGGCTTTATGTTGGGAGTCCTGGGATTGAATTCATGAAACAGTTTTAAGAATTAAAAAATATTTTGTTCCTTTAAATAAAATTGATTCATATTGAATTATTATGAGGATACAATAAAACTTGTAAGAGTGTTCATAAAAGTCTTTTATAATTTTAATGAAATTGTCCCCTTGCATTTTTTTAACCTGTGTGCTGGAATCCTAAAACCATTTAAAGTCACAAGAGTTTGTAACTCTATGATATTAGCTAATGGAAAGGTTTCACTGGTTTGTGTAGGTTTTTCTAGTGGAGTGAATGAATTGTGATCTTCGTGAATTTCATCACTGTTCTTGGAGGTTAGTTAACAGGATGGTTTGTCTTATGTCAGCTTGGACTCTTGAGTTTCCAGCACACATCAGCAAGGCTAGAAAGTGAGTTTGTGTGGCTGAGATCACACAGGATGAACATGAGAGTGTGTGTGTGTGTGTGTCATCCTTCCAGTCAAAGTGACTCAAATTCCAGCTCTCACTTTTGGGTGTGTCTTTGAATGTGACAGACAGATGGGACTCCACCCAAAAACCATTTCAGTTACTGTTTTTGAGAACTGAAGCTGTTGCATCAGGAAATGCGTAAAAATGCAAATCACTTTCATGCTGTTCTCTCTCTATCTCTCTGAATACAGTTAGAGAAACCCTAGCAAACAAAAAGGACAGCAGAGAAACACTCTAGCAACCGTATAGTAACATACTAAAATCACTGTCCTATAGTAACTGCATAACACACTATCAAGCACTCAGATCACCCCATTAGCGCACTATCCACTATTCATATTACCCTAGCAACCTCATAGCAACATTCAGGATACCCATTGTAACTGCTCAGAACTATATGGCAACAAGTAGTAGCTTTAGTAGTCTAAAAGCCCCCTGTTGTTCATTGTGCTGTGCATTTGTGTGCATTTATGAACATCTGAGACCTTCTCTCAACAGTGGAAAGGGATTTTTATGTTAGCATTTGAGATTTATGATGCTAGCAGTGTTTATGGAGCGGTTGTGGTGATGTTCTCTTGGGCGTTTTAAATCGATGGGCTATTTCAGAGCAGTGTACTTGTTATGATGCCCTGCTTTGTGTAGAGAAAACGTTTAAGTTCATGTTGGACGTTTCATGTCACAAAGACAAATGTTGGTGATAGGACCATCCAAGTGTGTGTGACCCTTCTGTGTATCATGACTAAGAGGTTACAGTAGCTCTGTTCTGCCTTTTTTTCCAGCACAAAGACCCTATGTGAAAGACCAATGGACTGGCATTCGCACAAACACACACACAAACACACAAATTGCTCAACATCTCACACAAATATTTCTCTCTGAATGCAATCCGCCTACAAGTGCCAGCCACAATGAACAGAGGCTATTGAATGAAGAGAGAGACCCTTCTATTTTCTACAATGAGCATAACTTCAAAACATCTCATGACGATTCAAAACCCCTACCAAGCACACTCATAATGCACAATAGCTGTTTACATGCACTAATTTTCAATTCCGATTCCAGTTTCAGATTCTAAAAGTTCTGCTTATATGAATCCTAACTTTGAAATCCAATTCACATATTTGTTTACATGTGCAGTTCACCCCAGCAACTGCATCGCAACCATAGACTGTATAAAAACATGGACTTAGTGTCCGTGATGTCACCCGTAGATTTCCGAAGTGCGTTTTTGAAGCCTAAAGTAGTCAGAGGCGGGCGTCGCCATCTTGGCAGCGCGTCACTCCTAGATAATCGAAAGTGGGCAAAAGGTGGGTGCTAGATGCTGAAGCCACGCCTACCTAGCTCGACGACAGTGTCAGCAGCGGCAATCCACCTGTCACTCAAGTGGCCACGCCCTTAATTATGCAGAACTTTAAGGCTTAATATAATTTAAACGGATGAGTTATAAAAAATTCACCCCCTCACAGTTGTCATGAAGGGTAAAATTTACTATATAGACCAAAATCATTCTGTAAACATGTTTTTTTCCGCTGTAAAGTTGGGCATTTTAACATGGGGAGTCTATGGGATTGACTCTAGCGGCCAGTTGACGATTTACAGTTTTAGTCACTTCCTTGTTGGCTTCCGAGAGAGAGCGAGAAACTCAAAATCAACACCAAAACAACACCAACAACTTAATAACAACACAAACTACATAACACAAGAAACTAGTGAACAAACGCACTGTCAACCATTTCACCCCAGCAACTGCATAGCAACATGCTATACACCACGAAGCAATGCATTCACAATGAACAGTTGGTAAGACAGTAGTGAACATACATAATAAGTTCATGAAGTAAATTGTATGTAAACATATGGATCACTGCACTGATTTTTCTGTTGATTGGTTTCCTAGTGACCAGCCCTTCCAATACAATTGAAATTTAATTTGGATCAAGCTCAATAGGAAGGATCGAGGTGTTTACATTCAGCTTTTCATTCTGATTGAGGCGTCAAACAGATTATTCGGTTGCATGTGAACATGTGTGTGCTGAAACTGTCAACCCTAATTGGACTAACTTCTCAGCAGGACATGTTTTTCGCGGAATCATTCATGTCTGTTGAGTAAACGGCACTAATAAGATCATCACACTGACCCTGTGTGTTCAGTAGCACATCCGTCACCACAGTGCTCTACATCTGCACCTTCTCAAAGCCACTTCCTGTGTCAGCTGTTTTTAGGTCAGAAGGATTTTGCCATGTATTTTTTGAACGTTCCTCATGGGCAGGAAACTAAAATAGAACAAATTAATAATCTAATTTACCATGTGATAATATAAAATTCTGACTAAAAGTGCAGGAGAGATAGAGATGTTATAAGGTGACTGTAACGTCTGTGACTTTTTGGTTTGTAGCATGCAAAAACGAGAACCATGCATGTTAACCATGTTGGTATGGTTAGAGTAATGTTGTGAACCAGCCTTTGCTTTGATAATGTGTATGAAGCCGTTCACTTTTTGTTCCCTCCAAGCAGTTTTTACAGTTATTTGTTTACTTGTGTTACTCAGACTTTGTATATGAGTGTTTTTTTGGCGGGAATTTATTGTCAATGGTGTTTCATGGTGTTTCGGTTTCATGGTGTCAACTAATGAACAGAAACAGAACCCTTGATGTGTGAGTGAGTTTGGAGTTTTGGGAACTTTCCTTTTGTTGATAATTAAATAAAAAGCTTTTAGACTTTTTTTGGTTGATTGACAGTTGAGGGTACACAAGTAAGGTTTGCATCCTAGAGTTTAGTCTCATCAGTGATATATTTAGCATACACACACACACACACACACACACACTCTCTCTCTTTCCTGTAGAAAACAAATTCAGGAAATGAGTGGAGTTCTTCATTAGTGTAGCGGTTAATTGGCCCGTCCCAAAGTACCAAAGCAGAAGCCTGATGAAGCTGGTCTCTCTGGCTAAATTAAGGCCAGATTTCACAAGGAGTTTGAGAGTTTGTTGAGTTCATAGCAGGAGGGTAAATTAAAAACACATTTACTGATTTCAGAAATGTTGAGAGAAAATCTCTTACGAAAATGTACAGTTTAGGTTAAGTTGCAATTGATTACTGTGTTTTTTTTTCTGGATGGTTGCTATGCAGTTGCTAGGGCATTCTGAAGGGTTGCTATACAGTTGCTAGATTTTAGGAGCTTCATATCATTAGCAATCACTCAGAACACCCTAGCAACCATAAAGCGAACTGAGCAACTGTATAGCAAAATTCATTACTGTTTTTTTTTTTCTGGATGGTAGCTATGTATTTGCTAGAGTGTTCTGGGTAAAACATTCGTCACCGAAATGCCGGGAACAAACAAACAAACAGCATCGCCTGTTCTTATACGAACCCTGAAAGAGAAATACTCCATTATACGTCCACCCTGTTTTTTTAAACTTTGGCTATGTTTAGCATCCAACTCTTTAACAGTGTAAATAATTCAGAATGCATGAAATAGCATTAGACTTCCCCTTTAAGTGTAATACTTGTGCAGTAGTGATGGTTGTCAGCTCTCCTGTGTTTACAGACAGGATCTCAGTGTCTGACTTGTGCTCTGCTCTTCAGAGTCTTTGGATTTAATGAGTTCATGAGAAATAAGTGAACTCTAGGATTTCTGGGTGTCCCATCAGAGCACACAGTGCCTATTTATAGAGAGAGAGAGAGAGAGGAGGCGTGTGTGCATGTGTTTCTGGATGATGGAATATGTGTCATACAGCTATTCTCATGCTCGTGTTTTTGTGCAGTTGTGTGTGTTTTATTTCAGATTGAATTACAGCATTCTTCCATGCTCACAAGAATGATTACAATGAAAAATTGTTGTTTCTTCCATATATAGACTAGAGTATGACCTGGTTTTTGATTCAGAATCTATGATGACATCATCACATTGATCATAGTAGTGCATTTCTGTGTTTAAAGGAATAGTGCACCTTAGGGGCAGTTTTTATGTGTTTTGGCCGTACACGTACATGATAACAGCGTTTCAGGGGCCTAAAAAGGTAAACTTTTGAAAATCTTTTTTAGAGTGCAAGTTTTTGGAAACAATGTTGTTATCATCTCCGTGTAAACTACAAAAGTGCAAATTTGTAAAAATGGTGATGTCATGCACACACATATTATGTTAGTCTATAGGAATGTGACTGCGAAATCGCCAGCTACTGGCCTGGCATTAATAATACAGCATTTTTAGTTGTTTTTGCCACCACCCAGAACTGTATAGCAACCATCCAGAACCACACCCACCACCCAGAAACTGTGATTAAAGGGTGATACAACTGCATAGCCACCACCCAGAAACTGTGATTAAAGGGTGTGAAACTGTGATTAAAGGGTGTTCAGGGTGGTGGCTATGTAGTCTATAGCCACCACCCAGAAACTGTGATTACAGGGTGTTAAGGGTGGTGGCTATGTAGTTGCTACTAGGAACTACCACTGCATGGCCACCACAAAGAACACCCTAGCAACTACATAACATCCACCCAGAAAGGGTTATTACTGTATTTTTTTTTGTGCGGTTGCTATGCAGTTGCTAAGCTGTTCTAGGTGATTGCTTGGACATTGATATGTGTTTAGTAGAGAGTTCTGGGTGTTTTTTAGTTGCTAGGGCATTCTGGGTGGTTTCTACACAGTTGCGTGTGTCTTCTGGGCACTTACTGGGTTGTGGCTATGCAGTTGCTACTAGGAACTGAAAGGCAACCTCCAAGAACACCCTACCAACGGCATAGAAAGGGTGATAACACTTTTTTCTTGGTAGATGCTATGCAGTTTGCTTCTTGTGATCACTTAGTAGTCCATATGACTGCAATATATTCCAAGTCATGAGCGAGTAAATAATAACTGAACTTTTAGGAATGTGCACGCATGAAAGTGTGCTTGTGTTTCTTCGTATTATGGATAAAAGTCACCAGGGTGGTTTTAAATATCAGACGTCTTTTAAATTCCTTTCTTTCTCTCTCTCACTCTGAGTCATTCTCTCCATTTTTCCCTCCAGTTGCTCAGTCACCACCTGGCAGAGCTTTGAATTTTACATGCATGCAGCTCAGACACCTACAGCCGAGTTTGTATGTGTGCTCAGCCTCTCCTCAATCCCTCGTTTCCATCCAGTAAACGAGTTCACAGCGGATGCAGCTGCAATCTGTTCACTGTCTGTTCAGGGTCGGCTGGTGACCCTTCGTGACCCTCATTAATCCAGGCCGACTCGCCGTGCACGGTGGGATGTTATTGCAGACGTCGCAACTCTGGAGTACAGCGGATATAATGACTCCATCACCTCTATTCCCTAGCAGAGAATGTTACAATGTATTATACATTGTAAAAATGTTATGAACAAATGTTTCATATCATGTTAATAGTATTTGATAAACGTTCTCACAGTGTTTGGAGGAAGGTCTTGTCTAGTCTTGGTCTTGCATTGTTTGGGCCTAACTAATGAAACCTCTTTGTAAATAGTTTGACGTATTTTTGTCGTTCATGTGTGATCTTAAATTGCTTCTTTTTAAATTGTTGATTGTAATTTGATGCAACAGGTTGTGTAGGAATGGATTTATAAACTATAAGGACAGTTTTACACATTTGCGTTTAAATAAGTCCCATTATTTTGAGGGGCACATTAAGAATGTCCTCGTCAACGTGTAAAGATTTATTGCATAATAATTGCTTTTTTATTTTAGGATGATACAACCAGTGTTGGGTAGTAACTGATTACATGTAATCTGGATTACGTAATCAGATTACAAAAAATAAGTACTTAAAATAAGATTGTATGTCATTTTAAAGTAATCATATTACAGTTACTTTTTTATAGATTACATGTTATTTACACAATTGTAGTTTTCCCGTTCTAAAAAAAATCCTACTGCTTATATGTGACCACAGAACCAGTCTTAAGTCTCTGGGGTATATTTGTAGCAATAGCCAAAAAAACACTGTATGGGTCAAAATTATAGATTTTTCGTTTATGCCAAAAATCATTAGGATATTAAGTAAAGATCATGTTCCATGAAGATATTTTGTAAGTTTCCTACCTTAAATATATAAAAACTTTTTGATTAGTAATATGCATTGCTAAGAACTTCATTTGGACAACTTTAAATGTGATTTTCTCAGTATTTTGATTTTTTGCACATTAAGATTCCAAATTTTTCAAATAGTTGTATCTCTGCCAAATATTGTCCTATCCTAACAAACCATACATCAATGGGAAGCTTATCTATTCAGCTTTCAGATAATGTATAAATCAAAATTTTGAGAAATTGACCCTTGACTGGTTTTGTGGTCCAGTGTCACATATGCATTTGGAAGGTCTTCCAGTTTTATGGAACTGCAAACACCATCCACTAGTCAGGTGACTATAATTGGACAGAAAGTGGAAAGGCCACAGTTATTTGAATTTTCATCACCTCACGAACCACAGTATGGGAAACCTTGAGCTTAATGCACTTTTTGATGTTGATAACAAAGAATGGAAAATATTTTCTTATGAGTTAGATCAAAAGTAATCCAACAGATTATGTTACTAACTAGGATTTTTATATATTTAATATTCAATAACCATTACAAGCTAACATTCCCATAATATTAAATTGTTACAAATGACATCATTATACTATGTTTGTTATGTAACATTAACACAATTACATTGACACATTAAGACTTCCATTAAGAAACTAGGTTTTTTTACATCTGCACAACCAAACCAAACGTTTTAATGCCTAAAAACATTAGAACCTAAATTGTAGGCGCCAAAACGCTTATGTTGTGCATCACCTATTGTTGTTTTGTTCCTCGTTTGTATGCCGTTTTAAATAGAGAGTTCTGCTAAATGCCTGGATGTAAATTTCTCATCAGGTAGTGTATTGCTTGCGAGAGCTGGATCTATCTGGTGCTCTTTGGTTTCGCTAATGTCGGGCTTGAATAAAGAAATACAACTACTGAACTACTGTAAATCTGGCGCCCAGACGCTCGTTGGATCAGCTCCAGATGTGGAGTATGTCTGCTTTATGCTGGTTGGAGGGGTTTAATCTGTGGATGGAGACAGAATCTGGATTATAATCCACTGTTATAACACTGGAATCAGCATTTGATACTGGCGGACGGACTGGTTTTGACCGGAGAATTGTGCTGGATTGAATCGGCAGGAAATCTTGGTCCTGGTTTTGATTTCCAAACCTGGTTTAGGTGCAAGAGATGGGGGCCGCTTCATCATTCAAAGAACCATGGAATAAAATATTGTTGACTCAGAGGGTAAATGAATATGCTTTTGTGTTGCATTACTGCACCAAAGAACGTACTATAAAGAGTTTTAATAATAGTATTAATTTTGTCATTTATAACACTATGCTTTTACTTTTTATGGTCATTTTTCTAGGATGAGCCACTTTTGTTGTACTGTTCCTCATTTTTAAGTCACTTTGGATGCAAGTGTCTGCTAAATATATAACTGCACATGTAAATTGGATGATACCAACCCTAACCTTTACTTTAATGTTAAACCAACTGAGCCAAAAGTACATATTCTTAGATGCATGTGAAATAATTTTATTTAGTCCCTTTATGAAGAAATGTTCCACGTGGGGACGTCCCTACAAGGTGACTTCAAGTTTTGATGTTTTCAATACTTTGTCGCCTTAAGATTTGCAAAATCTATCCATGTGAACAGCGACACAAAGCGTCTTTACTTCTGGTTGCAGTTTCAAACACGGGGACTTTGGCTTTCATAGAGCTAGTCTAGATTCCTCATGCACTTGTTGCGCCTCATAGACATGTTTGCATTGCTGAAAATGTCAGACAGCCAAGCATCCGTTCGTCACATTATACGCCGTCTCACTGATCAAAACCACAAGATTGTATGCGATCATACAGCAGATTTTTAAAATTGTCCTCTTTAAACGTTCAGCTGCTGGGTGTCTGCTGCACTTCTAGTGTTTCTTGTTTCTTGTAGAGACTGTGTTGTGTAAGAGGAGGTGATCTGTGTTTAAATGAGGCCCGCTAATCGTATTAGGTCATTTGAATTACCCAGATGCTGACAGGGGACTTTGGCACTGTGTGTGTTTCTTAGCAGTATTCTTCCATTGGTAGTTTTAATAGCTTCACCAGAAAAGAAAATTCAGTCATTGTTGACTCATCCTTGTGTCATTCCAACTGAAATGCTGTTATTTTTTCCATGGAACACAAAAGTAAGAATTTTAAAAGATTTCCAATGAGGATTGATCATTTACAGGGACTGCAAAATAGAAAAACACAAAAAGTCAATAAAGATAGAATAAAGGTAGTCCATATGATTTGTGTGGGGAGTGTTAAATAATGTTTTGCATTAAATTTGTGTTGCACAAAATTTCATTCTATTCCACATTCTTCAGAAGACATAGCATGCACATTGTTTGGACTTTTTTTCTAATTTTGGTTTGGTTTGTTCAGATTAAAATAATTCATATTGTTTTGGAACAACATGATGGTGAGTAACTAATGACCAAATTTTCATTTTCGTTGAACTGCACCTTTAAATAATAGACTCAAAGATATAATGTGGAGTGCAGAAACCCACATGTACATCCTGTGCAGACAAGGTATGAACGTTCATCCTGTCTGGTGGATTAATGCATGCGGACAGTTTGCACGAACAGGAATTGAAGAGTAGTGTCTTCTTTCATGAGGATAAAGTGAAATGGTCTTGTGCATCTAATGCTTGTACAGACAGAGGGAGCGAATATCTGACTGGATTCTTCAGACTTCGAGATGGTTGAAGAGAAAATGGGGGGATGCTGGAGTCAAACGAAGGTGATCGAAGCGATGCTACAGTACGATACCATTTGCGTGTTGAATTTAGGCTAGATTCTGTTTAATGTGTCAAGTAAAGTGCATGATATGATTTTATTGTGCACTAAAGATTTCAGCAAAGAAATTAAATTTCAGTGGTTGTTTACTCAACCTGACGTCATTCCAAATGCTAGTATTTTTTTGACACAAAAGTAGGATGCAGTTCTTTTTATATAATGATCATTTATAGAAAGCGAAAAAGGAAATAAAGAAATCATTAAAGTAGTCCATACAGTTTGTTTGGGGAGTGTTTAAAAATGTTTTGCATAGAAATGGTAAATAGTTTTTAAATCTCAACATTTCAGAAGACATTACTTCAGAAGACATGGAACATAGTATGCAAATGCAAGTATTGTTATCAGGAGACATTTTAGGATTTCTGAGTTGCTGTATGGTTTTTAGAAATCTAGAAATTTTATGACCGCTTTGGTTTTATCTGGACCATTTATTTTCCACTCAGTCATGTGATTTGAATAGTTTAGACTAGAGGGACATTAGCTAGAACTTCCTGTTGTGTTTCATTATGTGTGGGTTATTTTTGTACAATCCAATTACATATATGCTTCATAAGTTGTTAGTGCAGTTTATAGGATTTCTTGCTGGTCAGCTACCGATATTGGATCAGTTAAATTAACAAGTCTAAGTATTTTCTGTCATATTTTACCCAGCATGCAGCAGGCTTTTATACTGAGACCCTCATGTCTCAAATGTGTGATCAGTGTAAGCTGAGGTGTGACAATGGACTGCATCTGCTAATAGGACTCCTGTCTGTGTTGTGTTTGTGTATTGTAAAGTGGTTTTACTGAAAATGGAAAATTAAAACCCTACACACATACCTCATCAAACCTGTATGCAATCATCAATAGATGACCACATCAGAAGATATTAAAGGGGTCATATGATGCTTTAATGTTCAAAAAACACATTATTTTTCAAATACTGTACATTATTGTAGGTCCTCTATGCCCTGCCTCGCTCAAACGAGTCATTTTCTACAAAGTCCCTCCTTCTGATAAGCGCAGTATGCTCTGATTGGCCAACTGACCCAGTGCATTGTGATTGGCCGAACACCACAAGCACTCGTTGGAAATGTTACGCCCTTTTCCATAATAGCGAGCTTCATCTTTCAAAATAAATGTAAACACAACTGTGTAATAATGTCCTTAAGACAGCTGACTCCACTGTGTGACCTCCTATCTCTCTCTCTCTCTCTCACACACACACACACACACACACGACGCTCAAAACTCCGCATTTGAACAGTCAATAGCAAATACTTAAATAACAAAACATACTTACAGTAGCTGATTCAGAAGCGCCAGATTGTCGTAGCAAAGTCAGAATGACCTCCTCCTGGTTCTCGAAACAGTCGTCCATAAAATGCGTTGCTGTTCTGTTGTAAGTAATCTTAAAGCTTCCTAAATGCATCTACTTTCGGAAGGCCAAATAAAGTGCTTTTGCTTTCGTCTAGTTACACACAGCATCTCCCTGACATGACTGCTTCAACACTAACTGCGGTTACTGAAACCACGCCTTCTTTCTTTGTGTGAACATTTGGACAGCATTATGCAAATATTTCCACATAGTGACGTAGAGATGTGGTGGCGTGTTAGAATGAGCTGTTTTGGGGGGCGTGGCAGAGTCTTAACTTTGATAAAGAATATCTCTTTGGATTAGAGACTTTAGTCTTTGTAACTTTACAGATCTTCTTCATGCACCAAGAGCTTGTAACGCTCCAAAGAGAAAGGAAAAACTGAAATCGCATCATATGACCCCTTTAATAAAACTCTCAGGGCCAGTAACTTGAGCACTGCAAACTTAATGTGGGCACATGTGTTTCTGAATGTGGTTGGATCACAATTGTTAAAATTTTTTTGTATTTACATATCCTTGAAACATAAAAGCACCTGTATTCACTTCCAGATGTTTTTCTGATAGGAAACCTTCAAAAACATCTTGAACTTGATGCAGTAGAGATCCAAGCTTTAATTTGTGAATTATGCAGTTTACAATTAATGTACAATCTACAATGATTTAATCTGGCAAATTTAAAATTGCATATGAAACTGATACATGTAAACTGTTTTTCAACCTCATACTGTATAGTTTGCATTTATTACTTAAGTAACTTCACTATAGCACATTAAGTGAAAATACAGAAATTCATGCATTCGTTAAAATGGTCACTATTTTTAAAGGTACTCACTTACATGTCAGTATCATGGTGGGCTTTTCCTGACCACTTCCTGCTGATCTAGTAGAATGACACGTAGAACCTTTTTGTGTGGGGAACTTTTTTTAAATTTATTTCAACAGCTGATTTAAGATGTTGAAACATCAGTCCGCACTGTTATTGTGCCAGCTTTAACATCTCTCTCTCTCTCTCTCTCTTTCTCTTTCTCTCTCTCTCTCAGGATCAGTTTGATAACCTGGAAAAGCACACACAGTGGGGAATCGACTTTGTGGAAAAGTACACCAAATTTGTGAAGGAAAGGTCTGAGATCGAGCTTAACTATGCAAGACAGATCAGGTGAGTTTTGCATCAACGTCTGTGATTAATACATGTGCACTAAATATTTCGGTTTGCATAAACTTTATACATGAAGACTTTTAAATTATGTATACAGGCTTTTATCATGGAATAGTTATTATTACACTGATTAAACTGCAGAATTAGGAAGAGTATTATGCTAGCATGACTGTTGCGATCATAAGAGGTCAATATGTCTGTGAAAATTATATTTTTATTATGCAGATGTAACCAAAACATATACAAAAAATGCATGGCGTGCATCTAAAAAAACATACATTTTATAACATATATTTATGCTTATAGACTGTAAAAATGAAAAAAACAAAAAATAAAAACAAAACAATGAGTAACATGTTTCTGCTTCAAAATTTCCATGTGTTACTCGACATTGTATTGCAAATATTATTTTATTTAAAATGGACTGGCAATGTATGAATGAAAATGGTTCCAAAATAAATCCTACATCATTTAGTTTTCAGTGTGTATGTATTTATATAGCTTTCTAGTGAATACATGTATATATACCCTGTTGTAAAAGATGGATTAATCCATTTTATGCTGGTTTAATCTGGACTCTCAGTCTTGCCAAGCTGATTAAAACCTCTTTTAAAACCAGCCAAAAGAGAAGTCTGATCAAGCTTGGAGACCTTTTTATGCTGTTTTCAACACAGGTTTGTGGCTTGATAGGTCAGCGGTCATGTCTAATCTCACCTATGCCACAGGATCACCATCAGCTCTTAGGGTTCTTCCACCCAAAAACCCCACTTTAACACCTGTATTGCATCTGTCATGTCTGTGTAAATTAAGACAGCTGCAGCTGCTTGTACTTGATAGTGTAAACACACACACGCACACACACACACTAATTACACATGTGATGTTGCTACAGGATACAGGAAGAAAGGGCTACATTTGTGTTTTCTGTGTGTGTAAGTTTGGGAAGAAAAAGCAGGTTTCCGTGGTAACAAGGTGCCAGCATGGTGTTCCTCGTTGGTGACCTACATTTGCACCGGCCAATAACGCGCCGCAACCCCGCCCCCCATTCCAGTGATAGGATTTAAAACTCACAGACATACACACACACACACACACACACGCTGACTGTACATCAACCCCCTCCAGCAGTGGGAAACCACACACACACACACACACACACACACAAAAAAACATCTAACACACACACACACACACACACACACACACACACACACACACACACACACACACACACACACACACACACACACACACACACACACACACACACACACACACACTCAAACTCATACCAGCATGTTACTGTATGTGATGAACTGCACTTAAAACTTGGACTGTTCAGTCTATAGATTTGGTTCCTTGTGTTTTTCTGATAGGAAACCTTCAAAAACATCTTGAACTTGATGCAGTAGAGATCCAAGCTTTAATTTGTGAATAATGCAGTTTACAATTAATGTACAATCTACAATGATTTAATCTGGCAAATTTAAAATTGCATATAAAACTGATACATGTAAACTGTAAACCTCATACTGTATAGTTTGCATTTATTACTTAAGTAACATATCTATAGCACATTAAGTGAAAATACAGAAATTCATGCATTCGTTAAAATGGTCACTATTTTCAAAGGTACTCGCTTTCATGTCAGTATCATGGTGGGCTTTTCCTGACCACTTCCTGCTGATCTAGTAGAATGACACGTAGAACCTTTTTGTGTGGGGTACTTTTTTAAATTTTATTTCAACAGCTGATTTAGGATGTCGAAACATCAGTCTGCACTGTTATTGTGCCAGCTTTAACATCTCTCTCTCTCTCTCTCTCTCTCTCTCTCTCTCTCTCTCTCTCTCTCCTAAACCCTCAGATACACTGCTTGATACTGACATGTTCATTTTTTTCATATTCTCTGGTCAGATGATATGAACAAAAAATTAACATGTTTTCATCCTTTACAAAAAAGTACTTTGGCAGTCCCATGATTCTTTAATATAAACACATTTAAATACCATATTTACCATGTTAAATGATGCTGTAATAAAATTTCAATTACAGTTGTGTTAAACAAAACATTGCATTTCCTTGTTTTTTCATGGTATATATTTATGCTAATACCATGGCACTTCTTGTAAGGGATACAGCTTCAGTTGGATCTATATACAGTACATACACTAGCACATGCACAGCACACTTACTATTTTTGATAAACATGCATGGATATATGTACACACACACACACACACACACACACACACACACACACACACACACACACACACACACACACACACACACACACACACACACACACAAACACACACTATGATCTCAGATACTGTGATCCAGATATGGACTTGCATGCATGAAGAGCAAATTAGACAAGATTATATTCAATATTGTATGTGTGTGTGTAAGACAGGAACACAGTACATTTTATTTATCTTCAGGGAAGGAAATTGCAGTGTTGCATTAGCAGAAACAGTTATATAATGCTGTGCAGGAGAAAACACATCCGGATGTGATAGATAGATAGATAGATAGATAGATAGATAGATAGATAGATAGATAGATAGATAGATTTATTATTTAATTAAGAATTATGGTTGATATTACTTCCGTATTATTTATCACACTGGAAAAGAAAGGTCAAGTCAAAGTACTGTGACAAATTGTGTGGTACATCATATGTGTGTGTTACATGTGTGAGAACACGGTGCAATATTAATATTAGTATGTTAGGGTGCTATTCTGAAGTGTGCGTGAGTGTGTGTTTATTTTAGTGTGTTTTTTACCCTTTGGCAAGGTGCAGAAGCCTGAACACACACACACACACACACACACACACACACACACACACACACACACACACACACACACGCACACACACCTGCCCTGAGGCAGTGATGATGAGCAGACGCTCTGTATTTACAGCTGATGTTAATAGAATACACAGAGAGACATCTGACAGTGACGAGAAAGGCTACAAAGAAAGAAAGACGGCCTTTGTGTCACAGTTTCCACACACACACACACACACACACACACACACACACACACACACACACACACACACACACACACACACACACACACACACTGACATTAATTGAGCCTTACATTCATTTTAAACATGTAGGAAGACAAAGACAAAAAAGAGTTCTGTGAAGTTTGTATTTGAATTTCAACTTTTAATTGTTTCTTTGCACTAAGCTTTTGATTGGTTGCTTTTCTCAGTTGAGCTCTCGGATTGGTTTATAAACATGCTTCAAAATTGTACCTCTATTAAAATGACAGCATTTGCAACAGAATACTAGCATACTGTTTCTGTATACTGCACTTAAGTATACACTGAATAGAGTTTAATGGTTTAATTCATTTTCATAGTATGTGAAACCGCATACATGGTAATCATGTTGCATGTTTAATTCTGCAGTATTACATTTATCATATTTAATTTTGCCATTTTTTCTTGGAAATAAAAATGATTGTTTTGTTTTTATTATAGCTTTGTAAAACTTGTGGCAGTCAGAACAAGAATCAAGTAAAGAAAATGTAAAAAAAAAAAAAAAATAGCAGTTAATTTGTTCATTTAGTGGAAATGTAAAGTCAGGTCAAGCACAAGGCATTGTGGGATACAGTATTGCACTCACAGGGCTGGACAGTGCAAGTGTTTTAGGTGCATTTGCAACTAAAAATAAATGTGCAAACTGTAAAATGAATTTAGGAGCATGTGTGAATAAAAAAAAGCCCAACGGGTCCTTAAAAAGTGTTCAGTTTCATAAAATCATAGATATATGTATTCCTTCATTAATGGATTGATTTAGTCACTAATTCATAGATAAATAGGTAGATTATTTATTCATAAATTCATAGATTAATTTGTTAATTGATTCTTAGATTAATTTTTAATTCACATTTAATTTTGTTTTTTCCCTTAAAAATATATATATTTTTATTATAGCTTTGCATAGCTTGTGTAAATCAACAATAATTAAGCCAATAAAAATATGTGTGACTAAAAATAGATTAGAGCTAGATAGATAGAACTGTAAAATGTATTTAAGAGCATGTGTGTGAATAAAAAAGTCCCCTTTAAAAAGTTGAATGAAATGTAAGGTAATTTATGAAATCTAAGTGTTTTTTAATATCTTATATTGTAATATGTTGTAGTGCATAATTCTGAATGAGCGGCTTGTCACAATATTTTTTTTAAATATAGTATAACAGTATAGTATGTAGATATAGAAGAAATAGAAATAGTATGAGAAGTATGGTAGTGTTGAAAACATATGCAGTAATTGGTTTCTTGTTTTTAACTTTGAACAGGAATCTGTCCAAGAAATACCAGCCTAAGAAGAAAGAGGAAGACGACAATAAGTATGTTTCCGTTTGCTAATTTCTTTCATGATTGATATTAGATTTGTTTGGTCTCATGGATTGATGTCTCACACTGATGATGTCCCGTCCTGTCATAGGTATACATGGTGCCGCGCGTTTCATTCGACGCTAAA
This sequence comes from Cyprinus carpio, assembly GCF_018340385.1. Taxonomy (NCBI): domain Eukaryota; kingdom Metazoa; phylum Chordata; class Actinopteri; order Cypriniformes; family Cyprinidae; genus Cyprinus; species Cyprinus carpio. The sequence continues at coordinate 4,125,393 of NC_056592.1, forward strand.
CGAGCTGAACGATTACGCCGGGCAGCATGAGCTCATCGCAGAGAACATGATGTCACAGATCATCGCCGAACTCACGCGATACACACAGGAAATCAAAACAGAGAGGAAAGCGGTGAGTGAACGAGCACTCAGATAAAGTTACAACTGTGAAACGTGCAATCTGCTTAAAATAATGTCTTCTGTTGAAGTTTAAATAGCAGAGACGATAAGTCATCACTGGTGGGATTATTGTCTGAAGGGTGTGGCACATCTATCTATCTGTCTGTCTGTCTATCTGTCTGTCTGTCTTTCGGTCTATCTATCTATCTATCAACCAACCAACCAACCAACCAACCAACCAACCAACCAACTATACACAGGTGCTGGTCATATAATTAGAATATCATCAAAAAGTTGATTTATTTCACTAATTCCATTCAAAAAGTGAAACTTGTATATTATATTCATTCATTACACACAGACTGATATATTTCAAATGTTTATTTCTTTTAATTTTGATGATTATAACTAACAACTAAGGAAAATCCCAAATTCAGTATCTCAGAAAATTTGAATATTACTTAAGACCAGTACAAAGAAAGGATTTTTAGAATGAGCATGTACAGCACTCAATACTTAGTTCTTATTTGGGGCTCCTTTTGCCTGAATTACTGCAGCAATGCGGCGTGGTATGGAGTCGATCAGTCTGTGGCACTGCTCAGGTGTTATGAGAGCCCAGGTTGCTCTGATAGTGGCCTTCAGCTCTTCCGCATTCTTGGGTCTGGCATATCGCATCTTCCTCTTCACAATACCCCATAGATTTTCTATGGGGTTAAGGTCAGGCGAGTTTGCTGGCCATTTAAGAACAGGGATACCATGGTCCTTAAACCAGGTACTGGTAGCTTTTGCACTGTGTGCAGGTGCCAAGTCCTGTTGGAAAATGAAATCTGCATCTCCATAAAGTTGGTCAACAGCAGGAAGCGTGAAGTGCTCTAAAAACTTCCTGGTATACGGCTGCGTTGACCTTGGACCTCACAAAAACACAGTGGACCAACACCAGCAGATGACATGGCACCCCAAACCCATCACTGACTGTGGAAACTTTACACTGGTCCTCAAGCAACGTGAATTGTGTGCCTCTCCTCTCTTCCTCCAGACTCTGGGACCCTGATTTCCAAAGGAAATACAAAATTTACTTTCATCAGAGAACATAACCACTCAGCAGCAGTCCAGTCCTTTTTGAAGCCAAAAGCTTCTGATGCTGTCTGTTGTTCAAGAGTGGCTTGACACAAGGAATACGACAGCTGAAACCCATGTCTTGCATATGTCTGTGTGTAGTGGTTCTTGAAGCACTGACTCCAGCTGCAGTCCACTCTTTGTGAATCTCCCCTACATTTTTGAATGGGTTTTGTTTCACAGTCCTCTCCAGGGTGCGGTTATCCCTATTGCTTGTACACTTTTTTTCTACCAGATCTTTTCCTTCTCTTCGCCTCTTTATTAAAGTGCTTGGACACAGAGCTCTGTGAACAGCCAGCCTCTTTTGCAATGAGCTTTTGTGTCTTGCCCTCCTTGTGCAAGGTGTCAATGGTTGTCTTTTGGACAACTGTCAATTCAGCAGTCTTCCCCATGACTGTGTAACCTACAGAACTAGACTGAGAGACCATTTAAATGCTTTTGCAGGAGTTTTGAGTTAATTAGCTGATTAGAGTGTGGCACCAGGTGTCTTTAATATTGAACCTTTTCACAATATTCTAATTTTCTGAGATACTGAATTTGGGATTTTCCTTAGTTGTCAATTATACTCATCAAAATTAAAAGAAATAAACATTTGAAATATATCAGTCTGTGTGTAATGAATGAATATAATGTACAAGTTTCACTTTTTGAATGGAATTAGTGTCTGTCTGTCTGTCTATCCATCCATCTATACACACAATAAAAATATTTATACACATAAAAATATATTTATAAATATGTATATACGTATATATACATAATGATACATAATATTACATTTGTATAATTTAACTTGATCTTATAATATTGATAATATAATTTAAGACTTGGATTTATGACTTGAACTGTGTTGACCTTTATTTTTATTCAGAAGTTCATCATCAGGACATTTTCTCTTCTAAATTATCATATTTGTCAGAATTACAGCACATCTCTCTCATTTTTTCCATAAATAGACATGCTGTTGCGTGTTTAGGCTAAAAGTTTCTGGTGTGTGTATATGAATTACACTCATTTGTGTGTGTGTGTGTGTATTTCATCATTCCACATAAACACACACACACACACACACACACACACACACACACACACACACACACACACACACACACACACACACACACACACACACACACACACACACACACACACACACACACACACACAATACACTGAGCACTCATGATTTATATGTCCAGCTAACATTTAACAAGAGCAGTGTCAGAGCACAATATGCATCTTTCATTTAGCAAATAAGAAGAAGGCATTTAGATGTCAACCTGAAGAACTCAGATTTCCCAGCATTCAACACTCACACAAACACTGAGCAGGGCTCCATGGTTTCTGTCTGGACGATTTCCCAGAATGCTGCTTCTCTCCTGTTTCATAAACCTGTTCTTTCTCTCTCTTTATCTGTCTGTCTATCCATCTCTTTCTTTTGTCAACCTCAGTACAGTTGCTTCATTTTGTTGATTTGATACACGTGTGCTATTCTCGGATGTATTTGTGCACTTATAAAAATATATATAACTTATAGTTTATTCTGTAGTTTATGCATTTTGCGATAGAGAATTAATTAAATTAAAAACAGTCTTACTCCATTTTTCCCCATCTTTAATCCAGACAGCATATGGTCTGGTGCTGTAATTCTCTATTAAACCCATTGTTGAAGAAGCTTTACGCTGACTGGGCCTGTAACGTGTGTGTTTGAGACATGCTCCATCTGTAGGCCTTGTTCAGTAGTTCAGGTTATTATTCTGGGATGTGATAAATCACCACACTCATCCAGATCCAGAAATCACTAGCTGAGCTTTTGCAGGGAAAAAGAAGAAACAAAAGAAGAACGAAAAACAAAAGCACATAATTTTATTACAAAGACTAGACTGGTCTCGTGTATCCAGATTTTTGACTCACAGCATAAAGCCGTTTTCAGGCCAGGAATCGCCTACTTAAGAAGAGACTGCTTAACAGACATGTTAAGTGACAGTTAGTTTTGTTTTTAATGTGCCATTTAGAAGCAAGTTTCTCTGAAATTGATACCTAGAAGTTGATTTCAGACAATGTTCTCAATTCCAAGAAAATAAAACTTTTTATTTTATTATTTTATTTTATTTTATTATTTTCATTTTATTTATTGTTATTTTTTATTTTTTATCTTTTTTATTTTATTTTCTGTATTTTTATTTAATTTTCTGTTCATTTTACTTTATTTTTAAAAGTTGTTGCATTTTTATTTATTTATTTTTATTTCATTTTGTTTTATTCATTTTATTTTATTTTATATTGTTTCACTTTTTGTAATTTATTTTATTATTTAGTTTTTTGTTTATATACACTATTTTATTATTTTGTTAAATTTTTTGTTTGTGTTTATGTTTATTTAAATGTATTTTAAAATTTTATTGGATTTACATTTTTTCCGTTTTATGTTTTTATTTTATTTTGTGTTTTTCCTTTTATTTTTTTATTTCTATTTTTATTTATTTGTAGTGGAAAGAACTTAGATGTCAGTGCAGTTGCTATTGTTCAAGACCGGGTGATTTCTGTTTTTTGATCCATGGGAAACGCGTCTGCATTTATCTTCTGTATGTGTGTGTGTGTGTGTGCGTGTGTGTGTTTGTATGAAGCATCACTGATTCAAATAGTCTCTGAAGCATTGTCAGTGTTGTTCAGTCTCGTCTCTTTCATCTGTTTATTTCTCTGTTATTTATTTTCTTGTTCTTTTCTCAGCTGTTCTAACGGAAAGGTTCTCAGTGAAGCTTTGTTTGTTAAAAACAGCTTGAGATCAACTTCCTCTTTGAGAACAGGTGGACTTCTTCTGATTGGCTGAAACTATAAAGACTGATTCCAGATCAGCTGTGAGTTTAGATTTCACTTTGTTAGTTTGTTCTAATGGGCCTCAAAAAGCAGAAGAATTAGTTGTTGTTGAGCACTTTTGCCGTTTGTGTGTGTGAGTGTGAGTTTTCACGTTTATCTGTTTTTAAAGAACGGAGAGGGTCAATAAAGCTCAACTGCAGTTTAAAATGCTTTAAATACCATAATTAAATGATAAATATACCATCTTGTGTATTTGTTTGTTCATTCGTGCTTTAAAAGTTTCGATCGCTATGCTAGACACAACTGGACTATTTCAGCATTGACTGACTTTGTGGTTTTGTACCCATAATGCTTTGTGCTCTATAGGGTTTTATTCACACGCCGCATGCCTGCATTCCTTATTCAGCCCAAAAACTCAGCGATGAATACTAAACACATTCCCACTCTTTCATTCACTCACTCATTTTCTCACTGTCAGTCCTTCTGTCCAGTCTAAACACGCTTCACTGATTCCGGTTCAGTCACCACAGAGAAACCGCAGGTTTTTACCACGTAACTCGTGATGCATAGATCCTAACTTAGACTTTGTGAAAACATTTCGGCTCTGAGTTTGTGTTGGGCGGCACCTGTGTGAGATTCAGAAATATAAGTGTTTTAATTTATATGTTTATTTCAGGAATATTCTAAATGATATATATAATTTATATATCTACATATAATTATTAATCATATAATTAATTTTCGGAGTACTTATATAATATTTCTTTGATTCATGAAAAAAAAAAAAATATATATATATATATATATATATATATATATGTATGTATGTATCAAATAAAACATACTGTTATAATAATAATAATAATAATAAAAATTTTATATTTAAGGTTAATATATGTTTTTTCTAAATTTGAGAAAATTGTAAAACATTGAAAATATTTATTTATTTATTTTTTATTATTAATAATAAAATTATGTCTATGGTTAATATTTATATTTATTTGGATATTTATATAAATATATTTTTATATGTTTATTTATTTAGATATGAAAAAAAAAAAAAAAAAATCCTACAGTTATATATATTAGGAATGTTCTAAATGTTTTCAAACAGATCAGTGTCGGAGAACTGTAGTATTTACACTCTTTAGGAAGTCAAACACCACATGACTTGCACATTTATCTGGAAAGTATTTTACATTTTTCACCTTTAAAAGAGAACCACTTAAGATCCATATTACACTCTGCTATTCAAATACAGTAAAATACATTCAACCAAGTGGAAGGGCAGTGAGGTGTTTGTCTTGAGTGATTGCACTGATATGAACGGTCTGCTGACGTCTGATGCTATCTCACTCTGTGTAGTAAACAGGATATTGAGTCTAATCTGTGTCATTAAGACAGATCTGACCATCTGACATTCACTGCAGGTGTCTGTGTGCTTTACAGACAAGACGAGACAGCAGCTGAGACTGGACTCAAAGTTATCACAAGCATTAATGTTACAGGAATTAATAAGGAATGCTCCGGGTTCAGTCTGTGACATTTTGATTACAATTTAGAAAATAACTTAGACAAGGAAAATCACATTTACAGGAATACCCTATAAATGATTAAAAGCTGTCACGTGTCTTTAAAGCTCTGAATGTTGGCTCACACGGGTGTCTTCAGCTGATCTCAGACCTGCATGAGAAGCAGCTCTTTATCTGTGTGGCACACTGAGCTCTTTGTGTGGGAGATATTTGAGCGCTGGCCAAACGAACACTTTCCTGGAGTGCTCAGGCCAAGAGGAGCCGTCGAGAGAAACACACAGACGGCCGGAGTGTGACGACACACACACACAGGATACACACAGAACACGGCAATATGGCTTCCTGGCAGCTCACACACATGCAAACACACACACTTCCTCTCAGGTTCATGTTCAATTGTTCCTTCTTGACAGTAATGTGATGAAATTTCCTTTGTGCATGTAAAACTATGATGGATATGTAAGGAATAATTGACGACGGGCCATTGAATTATTAGAAAAATGTGTGCATTATTTTTCTAATAATTCAACGGCCCGGAGTCAATTATTCCGCTTATAACCACACCTCAAGACATCGATCCGATTATTTATTTAAAGGGATTTGTCTGGTTTTTGTACTTAAATCGCTATTGTGAGTAGGACTATTTCTTCCGCATCTCATCCAATGCCTCTTTTGCTAGTACCAAAACGTCATTTTAAACTGGTAACGGAGGCTTGAGCCATTAATAGCATTCTAATGCAGTTATTAATGAAGTTATTAGAAAGAGAGTGAGAGTGAGAGCGACAGAGACACACAGAGAGAGAGAGAGAGAGAGAGAGAGAGAGAGAGAGAGAGATTGTATGAATTAGGCTAACGTTCCTCTGTGCGTCTCTAAACACTCTTCTGCTGCAGCGTCTCTAAACAGCGCTGTTATTACATGGCTAGTGAGAAATGTCATGTGTTTCCTTTAAGTTGCTACACTATATATAGGCTAACTGATAAAATCTTCAGGGCAGCGCTGACAACACCTTTTTGTGCAAACTGCATGACCGTTATTACAGTTTACTATGCGAAGTGATATGGACCTGTAATGCGGTCAAGAGAGCTGCCTGGAACTATGTTCGCCGTGCGTTTCCACAAAAAATAATTGCACACTCCAGAACGTTCATCAGCCAATCAGAT